>NC_132786.1:92877500-92927500 GCF_048418805.1 Vulpes vulpes
ATACACCCTTTTACAAGTGCTTGGAGTCCCTGCTTTAAAAAATCAATAGTAGAGAAAGATTATAATGTTGCTTAGGCAAAATCTGCTTTCCTGTGTTAGAAGAGAAAGGAGGGCCGATCCTTCTTTTTCTGGAAGTGAAATAGAATTCAGTATTAGTTTTGCCCCCATTAGGCCTATTTTTTTAGTTATTACAGTAGAACATTGGACAACTTCACTTGAATGCCTCAAACACTGGACATTTTATTTGAATGTCTTAAACTATGCACCAATTTAAACTACCCTTCTTTCTCTCCAAACAAGTATTTCAGTTTTGTTTGCTCTTCTGGAATGGTCTAGCCTGTTGGCCTAAGCCATTGTCTTTGACTAGAGTGAACATTGCTTTGAACTTTTGTTCAATCTCTGTCCATGTGTTGTCAATTACGTGTTCTCTCTGAATCCATACACTGTCATCTAAATATCTCTTCAGTCTATCCAACCCACTGCCCGGCCCTAGTGCAGGGTCCCACATTCCTCACAGGCACCAACACACCCACCTCCTCATTCATTTCTCTGCTTAGAGTCTTGCTTCTCTGACCCATTCTCTACCTCACAGGTTTTGCTCAAATAAAAATTTGAAGATGTAATGCTTTTAGTTACCCCCCCCCCATAAAAAAACAACCCAAAAGTCTTTTGATGAATCCTAGACTCTTTAATGTGGTTTTGAAGGCTCTGGACGTTTTTATCTGACTCCTCATTCCTTACGTCCCAATTATCTGTCCAAATCTGACTCCCTATTCAAGCCTTAAAGTTTGCCAATATTTTGGTGATACATTTGCTCCCCGTTAAACTGAGCTTGGGATTTCCCTGTGTATTCCTGGAATTTTGTTTGCTCTTCTCTGATAATACTCTTTAGATTTCTGATGCCCCAAATTTCCCCTATGATGATGGGAACCATGCTGGTGGTACCTTGTTCATGAATGTATCCCGGCTGCACAAGGTAGATGGTCAATACACATTGGCTAAAATCATAAAGGAATGATTTGGCACAGTCACTTGTCCCATTCTCTGTTGCTGAAATCTCCTCAGTGAAACTTACTAGAATCTAGTCATGCTTAATTCATTTTTAGTTTTCCAAAATCATGTCTCATCTCAGGCTCTTCACATTGGCTTTCCTCTTATCATAGAGCCTTCATTCTCCCTGTTTCTAGAATGTCTGCTAGTTTGCTTATTCTGGTGCTTATCAAGCTTATGGTAAGTACTAATACCTCAGTATCCACCTTTCACAAGCTGGTCATCTATGTGCGGAGGAACTGTGTTTTCCTCGTTAGGTGTCCACCATCTAGCAGAGTACCACCAGCCTATACTGGGTGTCTCACTGACATTTTTCACTGCAGTAAGTGAAAGAAGGAGGAAATAAATTAATATATATTGAAATATTGGGGGGAATGCCTGTGAGATTTATAAAGTATAATGAAAACCTCTACCATAGAGTAAAAATGAAAAATCTGCTGAGGATAAGTCTGGAAGGAAAAGTTCTAAAATGTCAGCATGACTGAGTGTAAGTGGTAGGGCTGGGCTTTTTTTTTTTTTTCTCTACCTGCATTTCTTTCTTTTTTTTTTTTTAATTTTTATTTATTTATGATAGTCACCGAGAGAGAGAGAGAGAGAGAGAGAGAGAGAGAGGCAGAGACACAGGCAGAGGGCGAAGCAGGCTCCATGCACCGGGAGCCCGACGTGGGACTCAATCCCAGGTCTCCAGGATCGCGCCCTGGGCCAAAGGCAGGCGCTAAACCGCTGCGCCACCCAGGGTTCCCTCTACCTGCATTTCTTAAGTGTATTTAATGGATATCATTAGTTTTATGATATTTCAACATATTTTGAAAACTTGAGTTAAAAACACCACATGAATATTATTGGGGAATGCATCTCCATCTTTGGAATGTGTTGATGGTTGCTGTGAATATACACATATGTATATCAACTTTGTACTCCTGTTGAAAAAGACGACATCCCAGAGTTACATGGGAACACCTGATGGGAAATTAAATTCTACGTTTGGATACTGGAATTTCATTTTCTTTTTCTTCTAGGTGCATAGGTTTAAGAAGATTATATCTGTTCTTTACCTGTATGAACAGGCCGAGTTAGACAACAAACAGCCCCTTTGTCAAACAGTAATGTATAAACACATGAAATTGCACAAGCAGAACTGACTCTCCTTCAGGCTGATCCAAATACTTAATGCAGGACACGTGCAAACTCAGCCAGAAGCTCAACAAGTCTGTACAGTTCATTCTATCTGAAACTGACTTCAACTATCTTTGTATAACTTTGATAGTTACTTGCCTGTTCTTTCAGACCAATCTGAAAATAAGACTTATCTACTCATGTACAATCCACCAAAATCTTGACATCACAAGAGCTATTAGATGTCCTCTTTCATCCTTGGGTATGGGTATGCCAGAAGTCAGAGTGACCTTATCTGCTCGGGAACACAGATAATGTCAATGAGATACAAAGATCCAGATAAAAGTTGGCGAGGCTGCTATTATGGTATATCTCCTTCCCAGGGCAGTTAAATATTTTAAAAATATGGTTATAAGCATATCAACTAGTATAGTATGTAAGTTCTTACACACTTTGGATCCAAGATAGACAAAATTAAATGCAGTGTATGGTACCTTGTTCTCTTGGGTTTTTACAATGCAGTACAAATGATTGGCCAAGATCCAGATCTATCTCTTTCTCTATAGTGTGTTTTGGACTGGATTGAGTTGGTTAAGCACAAGGCAAATAAAACATTCTTCTCTTTTAAGAGTTAGCGTTTAGAACGACATGCAGTAATCATTGTTTATTTACAAACAAAAAGTGCAATTTGCCAAAAAGGGCAATTTTTAACCACTTGAAATATTTAAAATGAATTACTTATCCAATAAAGGAAAGCTGAAGTTCAAGTGAGCTTAGAAAGGACTGTGGCGTTTTAAGCAGGTATACAGCTCCTTTTATGATTTCGTCTTTAGATAGGATGTTGGTTATAATAGAAAAAAAAACACCTTGGGATTTAATTAGAAAAAATAATTGAGTTCTAGTCCTCACCACAAATTGACCTTGGGCAAGTAACTTAAAGCAGATTTTGTTGTTTTCACCTTTATAAGGGAAATGAAAACTCTTTCCTCTACCTTAAAGGATGGATGTAAGGACAAGTGAATTAGTGTAGGAGAAAGTGCTTGGCAAATAGTTAAGCACTACATAAATTTCAAGGCAGACACGATGTTAGTTATATAAACAACAGCTTGTTTTGTCTTCTTCATCTGGATTTGTTTGCTTTGTCAGGTTGATCTGGTCCAAGCAATAATTAACCCAGATCTTGAAAAGAAAATTGGACATAGAATAAGAATCACAAAACCTGAGTGCGGATGTATTGCAGGTCTCCCGTGATCAGAATTAGTTGACATCCGGGTAGTTCCAAGACACGTATGCCCTCTTTTTGGACATTGCCAGAACTGGGTTGCCTTAGGTCCCTCCTTCACCCCCTATATTTGTGGGGAATAGAATGAAAGGCATATTAAGATATTTTATTTTGGAAATCTATGTGTATCTATAACTAGATACCAAACAGCCTTATAAACAGAGCTTGCATCTTTTAGTGTTGTACATGTTTTTGAAAGACAGATGGATAGGTAGACTTTGAACCTTGAGATATCCTGTATGTGTGCAGATGTTACATCCTTCTCACCAGTAAGAAAACTCAGATACACTTTAACAAAACGACTTATATAAGATCACACGTTAGGTGTTTGTTGGGGAAGGCAAAGGGAGATTAGAATTAAAAGACATTTTTATTTTTTTAAGATTTTATTTATTTATTCATGAGAGACACAGAGAGAGAGGCAGAGGGAGAAGCAGGCTCCAGGCAAGGAACCTGATGTGGGACTCGATCCCAGGACTCCAGAATCATGCCCTGGGCCTAAGGCAGGCGCTAAACCACTGAGCCACCCAGGGATCCCCTAGAATTAAAAGATACAAATAGAAATATTTCTTATTCCACATATTATGATAATAATAATAATAATATATATATGGTGTATATAATATTGCTTTATTTCCACACACTTTTACTATAGCTGTGTCATCTCCCTGCATTCTCTAAGGCCTGCTTACCAGAAGCATCAACATTACCTCCTTAGAGAAACATTCTCTCACGTAGTTAGGTGACCCTCCTACATACACTCCTAACAAAGCATTGATCATGTTCCATTATTTGTTGGATTTCTTTTGCCCCACCAACTGGTCTGTTGAAGGTCTTGATGGTTCACAGAACAAAGTGCATAATGGATAAATGAATGAACTTTTTATTTTATGAGAATTGATGCATATCTAACTGATTCTCAAGACCTACTAGAGTTTTTACGAATTCATACCTTGTTGGCTCTTCTTGGAGCTCAGATTCTGCATATCCTTTTCCCAACCTGGGGATACTTATCCCCAAATTTCTATGAACTCATTGTCTCCAGTAATAATCTTAACATGGACCGGAGGTATTTAAAAGGAGTTTTAGCCTGAGTATCTGTATTTTACCTTTACTCTTGTTAGTTAGACTGATTCTCAGTTTATGATTCAGTAGGATTTTTTCCCCCAAAACTCAATCTCCAACCTCAATTTTATTTTGCACCCAAATCTTCACTTCTCTATCCATGTGTCAGAATCTTGATCTTGATATGATAGTATTCTCTCATTGTACTCTCTGCAATAAGCTTCTTTTCAAGCTTCTAAACTTTTATTTTAATATTATAAAATCCTTCAAGGTATGTCTCCACTTTGATAGAATAATTTTTTTCACTCAAGCCTGATGGTCATGGGATTTGCCCCCTAAGAAATGATTTTTCTTGATGCTAATTGTTCCCTTCCTGTATTTATTTTAAAATCTAATCTATACATGGATTTTCTGTCACCTACTTTTGCATGCTTTTCACATATGCTTTCTAATGTGTATTGAACTTCTAGAATTTTTCCTGTTACATTGCTCATGTTAACTTCTTGCCTGGACTGTCTTTGCTCGGTGTATACAAATAAAGAAACTGATCTTTAACATCAAAACTCAAATTTTATTTTCCCAGGGATATTCTACAACTCATTCACTGACTCTTCACTTAATTAAAAAAAATTTTTTATTGGATTTCAATTTGCCAACATATAGCATAACACCCAGTGCTCATCCCATCAAGTGCCCCCCTCAGTGCTCATCACCCAGTCACCCCATCCCCCTGCCCACCTCCCTTTCCACCACCCCTTGTTCATTTCCCAGAGTTAGGAGTCTCTCATGTTCTGTCTCCCTCTCTGATATTTCCCACTCATTTTCTATCCTTTCCCCTTTAATCCCTTTCACTATTTTTTATATTCCTTGCATGAGTGAAACCATATAATGTTTGTCCTTCTCCAATTGACTTGCTTCATTCAGCAGTTCCATCCACGTTGAAGCAAATGGTGAGTAATCATCATTTCTAATGGCTGAGTAATATTCTACTGTACACATAGACCATATCTTCTTTTTTTTTTTTTAATTTATGATAGTCACAGAGAGAGAGAGAGGCAGAGACACAGGCAGAGGGAGAAGCAGGCTCCATGCATCGGGAGCCCGATGTGGGATTCGATCCCGGGTTTCCAGGATCACGCCCTGGGCCAAAGGCAGGCGCCAAACCGCTGCGCCACCCAGGGATCCCTAGACCATAGCTTCTTTATCCATTCATCTTTCGATGGACACCGAGGCTCCTTCCACAGTTTGGCTATTGTGGACATTGCTATAAACATTGGGGTGCAGCTGTACCGACATTTCACTGCATCTGTATCTTTGGCGTAAATCCCCAGCAGCGCAATTGCTGGGATGTAGGGCAGGTCTATTTTTAACTCTTTGAGGAACCTCCACACAGTTTTCCAGAGTGGCTGCACCAGTTCACATTCCCACCAACAGCGCAAGAGGGTTCCCCTTTCTCCGCATCCTCTCCAACATTTGTAGTTTCCTGCCTTGTTAATTTTCCCAATTCTCAGTGGTGTGAGGTGATATTTCATTGTGGTTTTTGATTTGTATTTCCCTGATGGCAAGTGATGCGGAGCATTTTCTCATGTGCTTGTTGGCCATGTCTATGTCTTCCTCTGTGAGATTTCTGTTCATGTCTTTTGCCCATTTCATGATGGGACTGTTTGTTTCTTTGCTGTTGAGTTGAATAAGTTCTTTATAGATCTTGGATACTAGCCTGTTATATGTCATTTGCAAATATCTTCTCCCATTCTGTAGGTTGTCTTTTAGTTTTGTTGACAGTTTCTTTTGCTGTGCAGAAGCTTTTTATCCTGATTAAGTTCCAATAGTTCATTTTTGCTTTTGTTTCCCTTCCCTTCGTAGATGTATCTTGCAAGAAGTTGCTGTGGCCACATCCAAAAAGGGTGTTGCCTGTGTTCTCCTCTAGGATTTTGATGGATTCTTGTCTCACATTTAGATCTTTCATCCATTTGAGTTTATCTTCGTGTCTGGTGTAAGAGAATGGTCAGTTCCATTCTTCTGCATGTGGCTTTCCAATTTTCCCAGCACCATTTATTGAAAAGACTGTCCTTTCAATAGTCTTTCCTGTTTTGTCAAATATTAGTTGACAAAAGAGTTGAGGACCCATTTCTGGATTCTCTATTTGGCTCCATTGATCTATGTGTCTGTTTTTGTGCCAGTACCACACTGTCTTGATGGTCACAGATTTGTAGTACAACCTGAAATCTGGCATTGTGATGCCCCCAGCTATGGTTTTCTTTTTCAATATGCCCCTGGCTATTCAGGGTCTTTTCTGATTCCACACAAATCTTAAGATGATTTGTTCCAATTCTCTGAAGAAAGTCCATGGTATTTTGATAGGCATTGCATTAAATGTGTAATTTGCCCTGGGTAGCAAAGACATTTTCACAATACTAATTCTTCCAATCCATGAGCATAGAATATTTTTCCATCTCTTTGTGTCTTCCTCAATTTCTTTCAGATGTGTTCTGTAGTTTTAAGGGAATAGATCCTTTACCTCTTTGGCTAAGTTCATTCCTAAGTATCTTATGCTTTTGGGTGCAATTGTAAATGGGACTGACTCCTTAATTTCTCTTTCTTCAGTTTTATTGTTAGTCTATAGAAATGCCCCTGATTTCTGGGCATTGCTTTTGTATCCTGCCACACTGACAAATTGCTGTATGAGTTCTAGCAATCTTAGGGTGGATTCTTTTGGATTTTCTATGTACAGTATCATGTCATCTGCAAAGAGGGAGAATTTGACTTCTTCTTTGCCAATTTGAATCCTTTTATTTCTTTTTGTTGCCTGACTGCTGAAGCTAGGACTTGTAGTACTATGTTGAATAGCAGTGGTGAGAGTGAACATGTCATGTTCCTGATCTTAGGGGAAAGGCTCCCAGTGTTTCCCCATTGAGAATGATATTTGCTGTGGGCTTTTCGTAGATGGCTTTTAAGATGCTGAGGAAAGTTCCCTCTATCCCTACACTCTGAAGAGTTTTGATCAGGAATGGATGCAGTATTTTGTCAAATTCTTTCTCTACATCTATTGAGAGGATCATATGGTTCTTGTTTTTTCTCTTGTTGGTATGATCTATCACATTGGTTGCTTTATGAGTGTTGAACCAGCCTTGCATCCCAGGGATAACTCCCACTTGGTCATGGTGAATAAGCTTCTTAATGTATTGTTGTATCCTATTGGCTAGTACCTTGTTGAGAATTTTTGCATCCGTATTCGTCAGGGATATTGGTCTATAATCTCCTTTTTGGTGGGGTCTTTGTCTGGATTTGGAATGAAGGTGAAGCTGGCCTCATAGAACGAGTTTGGAAGTATTCCATCCCTTTCTATTTTTCAGAAAAGCTTTAGTAGAATAGGTATTGTTTCTTCTTTAAACGTTTGATAGAATTCCCCTGGGAAGCCATCTGGCCCTCGACTTTTGTGTCTTGGGAGGTTTTTGATGACTGCTTCAATTTCCTCCGTGGTTATCGGCCTGTTCATGTTTTCTATTTCTTCTTGTTCCAGTTTTGGTAGTTTGTGGTTTTCCAGAAATGCATCCATTTCTTCTAGATTGCCTAATTTATTGGCGTATAGCTGCTTATAATATGTTTTTAAAATCGTTTGTATTTCCTTGGTATTGGTTGTGATCTCTCCTTTTTCATTTGTGATATTATTAACTGGAGCCTTTTCTCTTTGGGTTTTAATAATGCTGGCTAGGGGTTCATCTATCTTATTAATTCTTTCAAAGAACCAACTCCTGGTTTTGTTGGTCTGTTCTACAGTTCTTCTGGTCTCGATTTCATTGAGTTCTGCTTGAATATTTATTAACTCTCTTCTTCCGCTGGGTGTAGGTTTTATTTGCTGTTATTTCTCCAGTTCCTTTAGGTGCAAGGTCAGCTTTTGTATTTTAGTTCTTTCCAGTTTTTTGAAGGATACTTGTATTGCGATGTATTTTCCTCTCAAGACTGCTTTGGCTGTATCCCAAAGATTTTCAACTGTTGTATCTTCATTCTCATTAGTTTCCATGAATTTTTTAAATTCTTCTCTAATTTCTTGGTTGACCCTTTCATCTTTTAGCAGGATGCTCTTCAACCTCCACGTGTTTGAATTTCTTCCAAATTTCTTCTTGTGATTGAGTTCTAGTTTCAAAGCATTATGGTCTGAAAATATGCAGGGACAATCCCAATCTTTTGGTATCGATTAAGACCTGATTTGTGACCCAGTATGTGGTCTATTCTGGAGAAAGTTCCATGTGCACTTGAGAAGAGTGTGTATTCAGTTGCGTTTCGATGTAAAGTTCTGTAAATATCTGTGAAATCCATGTAGTGCTGCGTATCATTTAAAGCTCTTGTTTCTTTGGAGATGTTGTGCTTAGAAGATCTGTCATTTGTAGAAAGCACCGTATTAAAGTCTCCCAGTATCAGTGTATTATTATCTAAATATGTCTTAACTTTGGTTATTAATTGATTGATATACCTGGCAGTTCGCACATTAGGGGCATAGTCATGATTGTTAGGTCCTCTTGTTGGATACATCCTTTAAGTATGATATAGTGTCCCTCTTCATCTCACTACAGTCTTTGGGATAAACTTTAATTTATTTGATATGAGGATTGCTACCCGTGCTTTCTTTTGAGGACCATTTGAATGGTAAATGGTTCTCCAACCTTTCATTTTCAGGCTGGAGGTGTCCTTAGGTCTAAAATGCATCTCTTGTAGACAGCAAATAGATGGATCTTGCTTTTTTATCCAGTCTGAAACCCTGCGTCTTATGGTGGGATCATTTAGCCCATTCATGTTCAGAGTAACTATTGAAAGATATTAATTTAGTGTCATCATGATACCTATTCAGTCCTTGTTTTTGTGGATTATTTCTTTGGGTGTCCTGTTTCTTTTACAGAGTTCCCCTTAATATTTCTTGCAGAGCTGGTTTGGTGGTCACATATTCTTTCAGTTTCTGCCTATCTTGGAAACTCTTGATCTCTCCTTCTATTCTGAATGAGAGCCTTGCTGGATAAAGTATTCTTGGCTGCCTGTTCTTCTAATTTAGGACCCTGAATATATATATATCCTGCCAGCCCTTTCTGGCCTGCCAGGGCTCTGTGGAGACGTCTGCTGTTAATCTAATATTTCTCCCCATATAAGTTAGGGATCTCTTGTCTCTTGCTGCTTTCAGGATTTTCTCTTTATCTTTGGAATTTTCAAGTTTCACTATTAAATGTTGAGGTGTTGAACAGTTTTTACTGATTTTGGGGGAAGGAACTATCTATCTCCTGGATCTGAATGCCTGTTTCCCTCCCCAAATTAGGGAATTTCTTAGATGTCGAGGTGTTGATCATTTTTGTTTTTGTTTTTTTATTTTTTATTATTACTTTTTTTATTTTAGGAGGGGACCTCTGTATCTCCTGGATCTGAATACCTGTTTCCATCCCCAGGTTAGGGAAGTTCTCATCTATGACTTGTTCAAATACACTTTCTGGACCTCTGTCCCCTTTGGTGCCCTCTGGAACCCCACATAAACATAGATTTTTCCTTCTGAGGGTCTCATTTATTTCCCTTAACCTTTCCTCATGGTCTTTTAATTGTTTTTCTCTTTTTCCCTCAGCTTCCTTCCTTGCCATCAACTTGTCTTCTATGTCACACACTCTTTCTTCTACCTAGTTAACCCTCATCATTAGGACCTCCAATTTAGATTGCATCATTTAATTGATTTTTAATTTCAGCCTGATTGGTTCTAAATTCTGCAGTCATGAAGTCTCTTGAATCTTTTATGCCTTTTTCCAGAGGTTTATAATTGTGCTTCTGAATTGGCTTTCTGACATCGAATTGTAATCCAAATTCTGTAACTGTGGAGAGAGTACTGTTTCTGATTCTTTTGTGGTGAGTTCTTCATTCTAGTCATTTTGCTCAGTGCAGAGTGGCTAAAAATGAGTTATACTGGAAAAAGGGAGAAAAAAAACAACTAAAGAAACAACAACAACAACAACACCAAAAAACAAAACGAAAAACAAAAACAAAAAACAAGGACAGGTATATTCTGGTTCTATATACCATAAATCCCTCGACTTCCCCTGGAGCTTTCCAGTGCTGCTCCATCAAGAACCTGCTCTTCCCCCTGTCCTTCCAGCTGGTCTTCTGGGGGAGGGGACTGCTGTGCTGATTCTCAGGTGTGTGCACCTGGGGTAGCTGCCTTGCCCCCCCCCCCCCCCCCCCCCCAGGTGCACGGCTCAGTGGGAGCTGTTTATCCTGTGAGGCCTCTGTTCCCTGGTGGTCCTGCTCTGTCCCAGGCACAGGATGACACCAGGAGGAACAAGACCACTGGCAGCGGCCAGCTCCCCAGCCCTAGAGTCAGCTCCCCCAGTAACCACCACAGTCTCCCAGTCCGCACTGGCCTGGATGCTCTGGGGCGGGGGGCGCTGCTCTGCACATCTCGGAGGTGCCAGGCGGCAGGAGCTTCCTCGCCGTCCTGTGCCCTCCCCGCCTCCGCCTGTTCCCGGGGGAGCGCCGGGTCCTGGGCTGTGTCCCCCCGCACCCTGAGCTCTGGGGCCTGCGCTGCTGGGATCACCCTACCCGGGCGCAGCTCCTGAAGGCAGCAGGTGCAGCCCCTCCCCGGAGGCCCCTCCCCGGAGCCCCTTCCTCGGAGCCCCCTCCCCGGAGCCCCCGCCTGACCTACCGGCTGCTCCTGGGCCCGCTGCTGCTCCAGCCCTTTACCCGCTCGGCCCGCGGGGTGCGGGGCGCTCTCCCCCGGCAGCATCTCCTCTGTTAGTGACCCCGGGAGCCTGGGGCTCCACTGCCCCTCCTGCCATCCTGCCTGGTTTCCCTGTGAGCCCCTTTCCCTCCGGGAAGAATCCGGTGCGGATTGTTAAACTTCCCGCTTCTCTGGGCTGGGCCTTCCTGTCCTGGAGGCTCCCGCCGTCCCTCTTAGCCGGCTTCTTGCGGGGCCCCTCCCCCACTGGATTGATTATTTATTTATCCATCCATCCATCCATCCATCTTCCTACCTTGTTAGAAGCACAAACTCTTCTCTCTGTAGCATTCCAGCTGTTCTCTCTTTAAATCTTAGACTGAAAAAAATAAATAAATAAAAATAAAATAAATCTTAGGCCAAATTCGTAGGTTTTCAGGTGATTTGAAGGTTATCTAGGTAAGTTGGTGGGGACAGGTGACTTGGGGACCCTACTCCTCCGCCATCTTGCCCTGCCCCCCACTTTGTTCTTTATTCTCTTAAACCTTATTATTCTACCTGGATACTTCAACCTACTTCCTCCATATTCTTACCACATTTCCCTCCCCCAACAGCCACAATACATTCATATACAGCTGTACATCCAGAATAACAGTAACTTGTGTATGACAACAAGAAACAACATAAAAATGTAGGGTAAGTTTGTCCCCGTAGTCTCCTTCATTTATAGGTAAATGTCAGATCACCTAAGGAGTCTTCCCAAACATCAAAATTGATAATAAGACTTTTCTGGGTGATGTAGGTCAATTGCATTTGAGTACATCTCTTCTAATTACTGAAATAGTGTCACTATTAGATGAAAATATGATCAGAAAATAATATGATAGCTTGGCTTACTAGATTCAAATAAATAATATTGCTGATATGGCATTAAAATAACCTAATAAAATAAGTATTTAGTAGTCAAATACACTCTGTACCTACATTGAAGAAATAAGTGATTTAATATATAATTTATCAATCACAAAATGTTTATGTATATATGTAAATACCTACCTCCAATGACCATAGTAAAGGAAAATGTTAGTGATTAATTTTAATTTACATGTCAATTATTATTATTTTTTTAATTTGGTAAGCATTTCATCATTTCTTTCCTTTTGACCTAAAGCTAAATTTTTTTCCTGGGAAGTTCAGGCATAAAAATTGCAGGTTCATTTTGCAGAATTATCATAATTTAATTTTGCCTCCCAAGGGCCAAGTGATTGTTTTTTGCTAGAATAATTCATGAAATGATGTAGAAAAACACCATTGTGATTTTTGGGGGTGGGGGAGTGTGATCCAATTAAAAGACAAAACAATGGAAAGAATTTCTCTTATATATCATGGACTGTAACTGGTCTTTTTTTGTCATCCTCGTTCAGAAGAATATTTTCCTTACTAAGTGAAATGGGATCGAAGTAAACATATGATTATGCAAAATGATAGGTCTGCTTTCTCTCTGGATTAGTGGCAAGAGCCAGTTAGTATTTATTGACTTGTCTCAATGGGCAGATGAAATCAGAAGCTACATGACTAAGATAAAGCAAAAATTAAAAGTCTGTTTGCTCCCAGTGTGGTTCGTTCATTTGGTTTTGAAATTCTGTTAGAAAACCAGTAGCTTTGGGAAAGTTAAAACTTAGTAATAAACCCTAAAAAGAAGCAATCGGTAGGTCTCTTCTAAATAATGTCACATGTTTCTGTAAGGTTCTCTATTCGTTTTAATAGTGTTAACATTATTTCAAATTTGTGATCTCTTAGCATGCCTTTAAGCTTTCTTATTTGTTGAAATATTTTCTTAGTCTTTAGTTTCTTACATAGTACAGATGTTTAAAATATTAACACATTAACCTATGTTAAACTATCAGTGAAGTCTTATATGCAATTTTTTAAAAATTTTTTTTATTTATTTATGATAGTCACACAGAGAGAGAGAGAGAGGCAGAGACACAGGCAGAGGGAGAAGCAGGCTCCATGCACTGGGAGCCCGACGTGGGATTCGATCCCGGGTCTCCGGGATCGCGCCCTGGGCCAAAGGCAGGCGCCAAACCGCTGCGCCACCCAGGGATCCCTTATATGCAATTTCTTGTTGACAAAACAATCATTTGTTCTTAGATACTATCGACATTCTATAAATTTCTATGAATTCCTCCTCTTTAATCCTCTTTTTTTGTCAACTTTTGACTTTAACTGAAGTTTATTTGGTTTGTTATTCAAGATGTATTTCTAAAGTTTCTTCTCAATTTCTATTTAGATACTCCATGTTCCTAATTAGCTACTTTAAAAATATTTCTTCTTAATCTCCTTGTTTTGCAAATGTAAAAGATCTCATTAGGATTTGTATTAAAAAATTAAACATAACATACATGTAGAATAACAATGTACATGTGAGCATGTAGATTTAAAGGGAACCTGTTTAAGGGAGCTTTGAAGTCTCCAGTGTGTCTTTGATCTCTCCACCCTACCACCGTTCTACTGAAGTTAATCATTCTTTTATTTTCTTGGTAATTTTATGTCTGTATTTTTCAGTTTTGTAGTTACTGAAATTTGCATAGATTAGTAACATGTGTGTTCTTTTGCTGGTTTCAAAAACATTCTAAAAATTCTTCTATGTCATATGAAAAGCTTCAGTTGACTCATTTTCTATTATGTGGATGTTACCATTCCCCTATCTAGGGACATTTGCTTTGCAGGATTTGCATTTATATAATGCTGCTATGTAAACATTGGCTCTTGAGTAAAATTTTTAGATATATATGGAGCTCTATCTTGGCTTTTCATTTGTTCAAATATCTATGTTGTGTTTGTATTGATTATCAGTAGGAATTTTGAAAGTAATTATAATAGTTTAAGTTACTATTGGTTATATAACCATTATTTTAAGTTGCATACAAAATGCTAGCCTAAGAAGCAGGGTATCTGGCTCACAAATATAAAGAACTTTAGTCACTCTGAGAATATATTCTTTAAACAGATTTAAAACTATAAAATATTGAATGAAAAATGTGAAGCAATTTTATATTTTTTAAATGATTTCATTTTTCCTGAGTTTATTCAACAATAAGCATAGAGTGCTAATAAAAATTAAGGTCTGATTACCTGTGTCTATTCCTTTTTTAAAAAAAGATTTTATTTATTTATTTGACACAGAGAGAGAGAGAGAGACAGGGAGAGAGAGAACACAAGCAGGCAGAGGGAGAGGGAGAAGGCTCCCCACTGAGCAGGGAACCCTATGTGGGGCTCGCTCCCAGTACCCTGGGACCATGACCAGAGCCAAAGGCAGATGCTCAACGAACTGAGCCACCCAGGCACTCTGCTATTCCTTTTTGTTATTGTTCTTAGAGTTTATAAATAGCTTTGGATATTCACCTTCTCAAAATTAAGTCATTAGTAAAGAGAAAGAAGTCTTTAAGAGCTTTTTTTTTTCTTTGGAATGCCATGGTACTTTTAATGGTACCTTCCATTAAGGAGACAAGTAGCCCACACCTTATTTATGGTAACACTGGAACAATGTGATTCTTGCATGATTTTGTTGCAAATCTAGAATATTTGGAAATAATGTCTTCACTCCCTGGAGTAGATTTTATTTTTTACTATTATTTTTTAAAGATTTATTTATTTAAGGGTGAGAGAGAAAGCACTGCAAAGGAGGGGCACGGGGAGAGGGAGAGAGAAAGTTAAGCAGACTGCTCTGAGTGCAGAGCCCAATGCCAGACTCTATCTCTTGACCCTGAGATCATGACCTGAGCTGAAACCAAGAGTCATTTGCTTAATCATATGTGCTCATGTGCTCCTACTTACTATTTTGTTGTAATTTAAATTCTAGCTGGTTGACATATAGTGCAACATTGGTTTCTTGAGTAGAAGTCAGTGACTGATCACTTATATACAACACCCAGTACTCATCACAAAAAATGCCTTCTTTAATAACCATCTCCTATTTCACCCATCCCCTATCCCCTTCCCTTCATCAGCCCTGTTTGTTCTCTATTATTAAGAGTTTCTCATAGTTTGTTTCCCTCTCTCCCTTTATCCTATTCCCATTTCCCATATGATCATCTGTTTTCTTTCTCAAATTCCACAGATGAGTGAGGTCATAGGGTATTTGCTTTTCTCTGACTGACCTATTTCACTTAGCAGAATACATTGTAGTTCCATGGCAAATGGCAAGATTTCATTCTTTTTGATGGCCGAATAATATTCCATTATATATATACTCACCACATCTTCTTTATCCATTCCTCAGTCAATGAACATCTGGATTTTCTCCATAGTTTGGCTGTTATTGATAATGGTGCTATAAACATTGAGGTGCATGAACCCCTCTGAATCTCTATTTTTGTATTCCTTGGAGTAGATTTTAAATAGACCCACTATTGCAATGTGAAGGAAAATGCAAGTTGAACATACTAGTTTCATACCCAATAAAAATAAAATGTAGATTAACAATAAAACATACCAAATCTTTGAGCAATTTGTGTGTAAGAGATATATGCATCACAATCTATAGGTTAGGCACATGGATTTTAGCTAATCAGCCCTGAGATGAGTCCTGACTATGCTTAAATACTATGTGAAATTAGACAAGTGACTAAATCTCCCTGGATTGAGTTGTTTCATCTCTGAAATGAGAATAAAGATAGTATCTACTTCATATAGTTCTGGGATTAAGTGAGATTATATACCAAAATGCACTTTGCAGCGTCTGACATAACATGTTAGGCTTTATTGAGAGCAATTCTAGGGAAAATGTCATTCCCTAGTCCAGTGGAATGAAGATACAACACTCTTACATTAATAGATCAATGAAAATCCACTCCATTTAGAAAAACTCTGACAGTAACTTTCAGGAGCCATAAAATTAGGGAATCTTTTCCTGAATAACAGTACATATAGATGCTTATTTTACAGGGAGAAAAAAATTGGGGAAAAATGCTTGCAAGGAGATAGTATTTGTAAAAAAAGTACCAGAAATAAGTGGGAAGAACCAAAAGTAAATCCATTTAACTGGATAGAATATTTTGTAGCCATCAACAGTAATGATTATGAAATTTATGGTAAGACAAAAATGCTCACAGCAGAAATGAAAAAAAATCTGATAAGAAACTTGTGTGTATATACATTATGAAGAGAAGGACGTGAAGATGGACTAGAAGAGAACATAGTGTCCTGTTGACACAGTGACTGTGATTAAGAATTGATCGGGATGTATGGGATGTAGCCTACTAACTTAATACCAAGTATTCTTGGCATCTAAGGTAATTGATTTAGGAGTAGCGTGTGAAAATTTCCCAAGGGCTTGCTTTACTCCCCATTAACTCAATTCTGTCTCCTCCCATAGCTAGCTAGCTCAGTCAGCTCTCCTCTCTATGTATTCATCTACATGTCTCATCAAGAATGTGGCAGGAACAAGTTGACTGAATATAAAATACCCAGGAAAAAAAAAAGTTAAGCAAGCGATTTCAGTGTTAAGTGTTCTTTCTGAGCAGCAGAGCTTCATAATTGTGCACTGGCTACAAAGACATTCTGTCTCAACCTTACCTTGTTCAGCCGCCTGACAAACTTGTTTTTATATAACAGGATTAATGGTAGGACTACAAGTACAAACCTCGTTTGTTGGCCCAAACAAGTTAGGAGTTTGCAAAGGTGCAAGGATGTGAGAATGATGGGTAGAACCCAGCAGTTAAAGGACAGATGGTATTACTCATGTTGTTAGTCTTCAGCCCCAAAACTCCAATCTTCCTCTTCTCCATATGAGATAAGCCTTTATAAGGAATACAATCTGTAAGAAGCATTTTTCTTCAGCTAGCCTGTATAGACTTGCTTTATTGCACCTTCGATTTCAGACTCTCCTACCTCTCTCCTAACAGAAAAGTTCAAGTTGCAGTTGTGAATCATATGCACTGGATATGGATGGCTGTTCAGTTGACAAAGACATTTTTTTTTTTTAGTCACAAGATGAAGCTGTATGCTTTAATGACACATTCTGTGATTTTACAAAGGGGAACGGATGCTGGAATGCTATGAAGGCAATAGTTTTTAACATGAATCATAACTCTATCAAGTAGGATATTAACATATATTAAAGGTAGAGATGTGACTGACCAGCCACAATTTGATTTCACTTAAAGAAAACCAAATCAATGTTCATCATTGTAGTCAAACATCTGTTGTTAGTATGAAATAGCTACTATAATTTCTAAGGTGGTCTGTTGATTGGTGCAACATACTACAGAAGTTTTTCTTATATTGTAATTTATTAGTTTAATAGTCGAACAGTGAATAAGTGGATTTCTGCAAGACGGTTTTAAGTTGTCTTGTTAAACCAAGACACCCTTTCTTTCAATATTGGCCATATATTAAATAACACAACTTGAGGAGTGCCTGGATAGCTCAATCTGTTAAGTGTCTGCCTTTGGCTCATGATCCCGGGGTCCTGAGATCTAGCCCCACATCGTGCTCACTGGCTCTTGCTCGTGCTCACTTACTCTCATTCATGCTCACTTGCTCTCTCTCGAATAAAATATTTTTTTTAAAAAAATAATACCACTTTAGAACTGGAAGGGACTTGGAAAGCATTTAATTGAATAATTTGGACTAGCCATTGTCGCCTATATTCTTGTTGAAAACAAAGATTTCTCTGGACTGGGAGAGGTCTTCCCGTTCTGTACATTATAGTTGCTTGATACAGCAGCCAATCTCCCTGCCACACCCACACCCCCATACAGCACCCTTTGTTTCCCATGCCGAAGAACATTGAGGAATCTGAAATAGATGACAGAGGCAGATGCTACTTGGCAAGAGCAGTGCCACCAAGTGTGTATAGAAAACGCCTGACAGAACTTAAACAATAATTCGAAATAAACCATTTAAAGACATCCTCAAATCTGCCTTACCAAGCAGGCCCCAGACAGCAGAAAAGTTGTCATCCCCTGCAGCTCCACTATTTGATGCTTGCTTTTAAAAGATTGGTGGAGCAGGAAATAAGTGAAAATAATTGACCAGATAGTCTTTTATTTCATCCTCTTGGCATCAGTACTTATAAAATAATTTGAAATAATCAAATCATTATTTTCATCCAGAAAATTTAATAGAGGAAATTTGTTAAAATACACTGTCAAAATATGTGAGAAGATTGTCAAATTTATTTGCTAGTCTCACATGAATTAAGACTTACCTTGTGCTTGGCACTGGGCTAAGCCCTGAAGGTTCAATAAAATAAAAAGACATGTTCTCTGTTTTCAGGAACTTTCAAGGCACTATGGCTTTATCAGTTATAATTCTACATTAATGGTTATCTCCCCTAAAGAGTTTGGTATTATTTATAGGGTCCCCTCCCCCTGCTTCTATTCTTCTCTTCTCAAACATAACTATTTCTCATGGCACTTATTCATACAGTATTTATGAAAAAGATGACCTAAATTTTTTAAAAAAGTGAGTCATAAGAACATACAAAGCTTCAATTTAGAGTCACAAGTCAGGTATAGGGCTCCTGGGTGGCTCAGTTGTTCAAGTGTCTGCCTTTGGCTCAGGTATGATCTCAGGGTCCTGGGATAGAGCCACATGTTGGGCTGCTCAGCCCTCTGCCTCTGCTGCTCCCCCTGCCCGTGCTCTCTCTTGCTGGCTCTCTTTCTCTCCCTCACAATAAAAATAAAAAAGTCATAAGTGTATAAATCAGGCATGCAATTTGGTCTGAGATCTGAAGGCTAAAATGTTGGTGGAGGATTCGGCTTTCCTGTTTTCAAATTATTTGGGATATGGCCTAACTTAACAGGCCATGAAAATAAACCCTTTAGTTGGCAAGGCAACAATTAAATGCACTTTTTTTTTGGTGTAATGTGTAAAATAAGAGTCATGTGTAAGATAAGAATGTGTAAATAATTAAATGTTCTGGGTTACCCTAGTTAGTACGTGGGAATGACCATACATATGCACAGATGTGGCATTCTCTGAATATTATGAGGGCCTGTACCTTAAAAAAATGTTACCCCATTACTAAAATTTGGCTGTTCGCCTCCAGATAACAAATGTCAGCTGTGGTGTCACCAAGCCCACTGAGAGGCAAACTAGACGAAGCATGCTACAAATTCTCAGCTACAATGTACCCATCAGCCTCCTTATCTTTTTAGTGATGTCCTTCTGATAAAATCATAGTATGTACAAATGCCAGAATTTTTAAATTTATATCTAACCATATGTTCTCCCCCTCCAATAGTTCTTTTCCATACCTCTCCCAAAATAACTATCCTCCTGAATCCTATGTTCGTCATTTCTTTGATGTTCTTTATATATTTTTATTGCATTTATAAGTATACCTAAAAAGGATATATTTTTCTTTTGGTAATTTCAAGCTTGTGAAAAAGAGTTTATGCTCTTTGTAATCTTTTGAGCCTTTCTATCTTCATATTTTGTTGGCAAGATTCATCCATATTGTTGTGTCTCACTATAGTTGATTTATTTTGACTGCTGTATGTATTTGTATACAATTGATTGTGTGAATTTACAGTAGTTAATTCACCTAATTCCCTATTGATGGGGGCATTTCTTCAGAATGAGACAGTGTGTAAGTTTTTTCTCCACGGAAAATACTGGAGGATTCTTTCAAAATTAACCTTTTAATTTTTTTTCCATCTGCAAACCCTATCATGATTATTTGGTACCAGTTTTTTGATACTTTAAAAAATGTTGCTATGAATGTTCTCACATGTGTCTCTGGATATGTATGTTTAATAGCCTTCCCTAGATATATATTTAAGCTTAGATTTGTTAGTTCACAATTATTTTATTATTTTCTAGAGTGGTTGTATCATTTTACATTTTCATCAGCAAAATTTAAGACCTATTGTAGATTTACATATTTCCTAATACTTGATGGAATCAACCATTTTAATTTTTGCCAATCAAATGTACATAAAATTGTGTACATTTGTGGTCTTTATTTGCATTTACTGGATCAATTTTTAATATCTTTTCATGGGTTCGTCGATATATGTGATTCACTTTCTATAAAATGCCGATTCATATATTTTTTTCTTAATGTGGAAAACACTGTTGGATCCCTGCCCAGTATTTTTTCCTCTTTTCTTTTCTTTTCTTTTCTTTTCTTTTCTTTTCTTTTCTTTCTTTTCTTTTCTTTTCTTTTCTTCTTTTCTTTTCTTTTTTTTCTTTTCTTTCTTTTCTTTTCTTTTCTTTTCTTTTTTTTTCTTTTTTTCTTTTCTTTTCTTTCTTTTCTTTTTCTTCTTTTTTTTTTTTGTACAATTTTATTTGCTTTAGAGGGAGAGAACACACACACATGAGTGGGGCAAGGGACAGAGGAAGAGAGAATCTAAAGCAGACTCCATGCTGAGTGGGGAGACCCGACCCAGGGCTTGATCTCACAACCATGAGATAATAACCTGAGCTGAAACCAAGAGTTGGAAGCCTAACCATTGGAGCCACCCAGGTGCCCCCCTCTTTCCTTTATTATTATGAGAGCCTAACTTTTCTTTCTCATTTTCTTTTATTTTTCTTTTCAGTGAGGGTAGGGCAATATGACCAGGTAAAAAACAATTTCTCTCCCCTGTAGCTAGGGATTGACACAAGACCAATCTAATTGTTGCTATTGAGATTCTCACAAAAATAAAAATCTGCAGCGATGAAAATTTCATATAGATGTGTTTATTTTCATTTTTGGCTAATGCAATTTGAAGTGGGCAAAATTTTTATTTAGAACTTACAGTATTTGAACAGTTATTATACTTCACAACTCTAAGATATATCAAAAGACAGAAGGAACAATTTTGGGAAGTAGTGAGATCCCTATCACTGGATACATTCAGTGTTGTGGCCCTGTATGCTCTCTGCCTCACTTCCCTCAGAGCCGCTGATTTATCATTAAGGATTCATGTAGTACTTGAAATGCTAAGTTCAATCCTGAATCTTAAAGTGGAACACATGATTAAGGCCAAGCCAGACAGCTGATTCAACCTGTGAGCCAGTTAGTAGTAATTGGCTATTGATTGAGCAGGTGACTTAAGGCAGCCTACTGAGCCTACAACTTTGCTTTGATTAACAGAACAAAGTTACTCATGGATATAAAGAAAGTACCCTGATATCCTGAGGACTGTTGGCTCTTTGCTAACCCTGAGAAGAATTACCTTTAGGAGAATTTGACACCATGGAGTACCATGTAGAGTCATGGATAGAAGGTGGAACAGTGGTGATTTTTTTTTTTTTTTTTTGCCACTGAATTAATACTTCCTTAGAGTCGAATTTACTCCTGAACTTCAGTTATATGAACCAATAAAATATCTTCATTATTTAAGCTTATTAGTTGGGTTTCTGTTACTTGAAACTAGAAAACATTCTAATGGATACATTCAAACATATTCTGGGTAACACTATGGAAGACATATGGGCAAAAGGATTTGGAGTATAAACGGGTAGTTGAATTGAACGATCTCTTTTTAAAAAATTTTATTTATTTATTCATGAGAGACAGAGAGAGAGAGAGAGAGAGAGAGAGAGAGAAGCAGAGACACAGGCAGAGGAAGAAGCTGGCTCCCCGCCAGGAGCCCAATGTGGGACTGATCCCAGATCCCAGGATCACGCTCTGAGCCAAAGGCAGACGCCCAACCGCTGAGCCACCCAGGTGTCCCAAACTGAACAGTCTTAAAGAAGCTTTAAATTCTGGAATTCTTTTATTTTTTAATTTTTAAAATAATTCTGGAATTCTTATAGGGGATGAACCCAGGGTTCTGCACTTCACTACCTCCATGAAAGTCTAGAAATGTTTATCAGATTTCCTTTAAGCTGTTTGTATGTCATACACAGTGTAAGTTGTAGTAACCAAATTAGAACTATGTGTTTCTCATTTTAGGTTATTGCCAAATGATTAGTTAAATGTTCCCCTTTATCTAAGATGGCTTTCAATTCTAATTAAGACACTTTTTTTAGGGAGTGGATGGGGCAGAGGGAGAGAGAATCCCAAGTACCTCCATGCTGGGCATGTTTGGCAAATGTGGGATGGGGCTTTATCTCACAACCCTGAGATCATGATCTGGGCTTAGATGAAGAGTTGGATGTTTAACTGACTGAGCCACCCAGGTGCCCCTAAGGCACTTATTTCTAATTCTAACTAGAATACTTAATTCTGGGTAGGATTTCTTTTTAATAGGTCAGTATTCAGAATAAAAGAATAAGGTATGAAAGAGGCCTAATGTAATATTTAGGCAACATAGGGTCTAGGCAAGTCATCTTTGCTTTTATTATGCTGTTCCTTCTTATCCATTAAAAAAAGAAAAGAAAAACTGCATTTATTATTGTAGATCTCCTTAGATACTAAATATCTCTGATACACAGGAACATATTTTTCTGGGACAAAATTTTAGGTTGAAGCTTAATACAATTCTATTATCTTGGAATAATATTCTATATTGAAAGTGACAGGGAACCCTGGGTGGCTCAGCGGTTTGGCGCCTGCCTTTGGCCCAGGGCGCGATCCTGGAGACCCGGGATCGAATCCCACATCGGGCTCCCGGTGCATGGAGCCTGCTTCTCCCTCTGCCTATGTCTCTGCTTCTCTCTCTCTCTCTCTGTGTGACTATCATAAATAAATAAAAAAAATTATAAAAAAAAATGAAAGTGACATAAAATTTGGGAAATCTGGATTTTTCTGGGAACCCTACAGAATAGAATGATTTTATATATATATATAAATATTTTATATATATATATATATATATTATATATATATATATATATATATATATATATATATATAAAATCTCAAGCATTGAAAGATGTCACATCTCTGTTGTATCATTAACTGAGAGTAAGTACTTTCTTAAAAAAAAAAAAGAGTGAAAGCATGGGGATAAAACCAGTGTAGGCAAGACAATGGTGCTTTATCACTCTGCTCCTTCCAATAAAAGTTTGGATCATCCCTGGCATAGAAAAGGGGAAGGCTAATTCCAAGGAGGTCACCACCTGAGCTTGTTGGGATCCTTTCCAGACCAGGATGCCTTTTGTTACAAAGAACTTCTGTTGTCTTCTTCCTGGAGGATGTGCTTCAGAGCTTCACAGTTTTGGCAAACAAGCCTCCATTCTCTTTGTCATCTGTTACTTTCTTCTCTGAAGAGTAACCTTTTATCCTTCCATTAAATATAAAACTTTTTTTCAATCTTATAGAAAAATCATACAGAAGGAATCTGCTAAGAGCATATCCACTATTTATGTGTGTTTCAGTAATTGATCCACTCCTTCATAAAGATTTTAAATGTCTCTAAAAAATTGAATCAAATAGAATACAATATCTGGTTTCCATGCTTGACCCAGTGTGAGTCAGGATCACTAAGGGCTGAATATGAGGAGGTGAATTAATGAGCTTCAGAGTGTCATTGATGGGAGGCCTTGATTCTTTCAAGAGGTCTTTTAATAAAAAGAACAATATTCTTAAGAGTGCTAATTATTCTATTATTACAACAGCCCAAGAACATATTTTAGATAATTTCTCAACAGTTCTTTTTATTTTACACTGTATTTATATCCTATAAGTTGTTGAAATACTTTAATAGGGTGTGTTGTTTTCATTATTTTGCACATACATCGAAAGAACAAAATGGGACCATCTTTTGAGTTAAAATTGAGTCTTTAGGAAAAGACATGGTTCCTTCTCTATGGAATGCACTGGAAGATTTAATCTGAGGAAATTGCTTGTGTCACCAGCTGTCACAAAACATGTGGCTTGTTTTGGAATCTGGAGCAGCTGCCATGCTGAAATACTATTTCTTTTTCATGGGGAAATAAGAATATCAGTGGCATTTGTTTTCTTTGAAGTGCTTCAGTTTTTTTTTATTTCTAATTTCAGATGTTAGCAGCCTGTTGGGAATGACTAAAAGAGGCAGAGAATATTCCACTGAGCTCTTAATATCTGGGGTATTCCCCAGTAGCAAGAAATGTTTAAAGTGTAGCTGGGTGGGGAACATCCACTCATCTTACCAGATGCCATAAAGTTCACAAGGAAAACATGCTCCAGGCTACTGTGAAGGTAGCTTTCCTACAAAAAGACTTATGGATTGTGTCCTACAAGGAACATGGACCCTTAACTCGATCTGTGACACCTTAGACTTTTCCTCAAGCTACACCTTAAGTAACACATGTTCAGCTACCTCAGGTCTCCACATGTGCTGTTCCCCCCTTGCATCACTCCAATAGCTGGGGAATTTCCATTGGCAGAGAGAGGTTTTCCTAAGTAAAAATGGCTAACGATGCAAGGAATGTTTTCCCACATGAACAGAGGTGCAGACTTCCTAAATGTATCTCTTACTTGGTTTTTATACCATACATTCACTTCAATATATATGTTTGAAGTGTTGACCATGTAAACGTTTTACATCTGGACCTACCCTAGGTATTTTCTGGATTAAAAATAACAGTACAATCAGATCCTGTGGAATAGAGATTAGGGGATAACTTGGCTTTTGATTCACTTAGTGTCCAAGCTCAGAGCGGAGAATGGCCTGCAGTAGGCTGTGTATTAACAGATTGAGGAGTCTGAGAGTGTAATGGTGAAGAATACAGGTTTGCCAATGCCATTGTACCAGAATTTTAGTGACCTTGGCCATGTTCCTAATGCTGCTAACATTTTTACCAAACTAAAAAATAGGTATAGTAATGGTGCCTTCCTCAGAGGAATGTTGTGAGAGTAAATGGAAACCGTGCATATGAAGTGCTTAGCATAATGGTTACTATTAAGAAAATTATCATGTAATCTATTCAGTTCAGTGAAAAATCCTCTTCAAATCTTATTATAAATAAGTCAATATCACAAGGTTGCAAGAAAGATAAAAGCGATGACATCAACAAGTCCCTTTAAAAAAAAAAAACTTTGGGGAAAAAATGGAGTGAACTCCAATATATACGCATCCATATGGTATCTATAATTCCTATTTGATAAGTACATATTTAAAAAGTAGTGATCCCTGCAAAACATCTTGTGAGCTATGCAATGACATGTAAATATTCAGTGTTGGTTTTAGTATCAAGTAACCATCGCTATTCCTACTGAGTCCATGAAAAGGATAGAAAGTGGACAAGGAGTAAAAAGATGAGGGACAACATAACTGCTAAATCCAAGGGAAGCGGGTCTCAAAAAATGGCAAGTATTTAATATTAACAGATACATGAAGTAATAGGAGAACAATAGTGATTGCATTGTTAGAAATGTATTTGTTCACACAATACTTATGGGATAGCCTTAGTAAAAACAAACTTTCAAATATTAAAATACTATTGAAGTGACAGAGCAAGAAAAAAGAGGACACAGAATTCTGAGAAAATATTTTTCCAAACTTTATTTATTTATTTATTTATTTATTTATTTATTTATTTATTTATTTTCAAACTTTATTTTAGAAAAATGAAGAACTATACTTTCTTTCAATGAGTATTTCTGATCACCTATTGTATGCTAATACTACATAAGAAGACCAAGGTGGGAATGTGAAGACAAGTGATGTACAAGAAAAAGTAGCTGCCTTTTGAGGGGCTGTACAGAAAAATGAGGGAAGAATCAGGCAAAACATAAATAGAAAAATGAGGGAAACCTGGGTGGCTCACTGGTAGAGCGCCTGCTTTTGGCCCAGGGCATGATCCAGGAGTCCACTCCCATATTCGGCTCCCTGCATGGAGCCTGCTTCTCTCTCTATGTCTCTGCCTCTCTCTGTGTGTCTCTCATGAATAAATAAATAAAATCTTTAAAAAAATAAATAGAAGAATGAAAAGGATGGACAGAAGGACAGCTGTGAGGGCAGGCAAAAAATAAGTCTTGTGCTGAGTAAAGAAATTTGGTAAAGCACAAGTAGCAATTTGGAAGGTAGGAGAGGTGGTTTCTTCTGTATAATGAACTAGGAAGTTGCTGGAGCACTTTTTCATGTAAGCCATCTTTCTGTTCCACTGGCCTCTCAGAATCAAAATTTGTAGTGTCAGGGTCCCTAAAGACATCCTCCTGTCTCCATGGGAGAGCACAAGGTGTTTTCACACGTCAGCTGAATAAGGCACGCATTTCTTACCTTGTCAATTAATCTGTAGTTGGAAACTTTAATGCATTATTGTTTCTTGTAGTCATGATGCACTAAACACTGTTCAAGACAGGCACACTTTGATAAGAAAGAAAACAGAAGATTGACATAGGGGTCTAATCTTGAGGAGTCCGGACGCCTCGTAGGATGACAGAGACTGTAGATAGCCTATGTTGGGGCTGGTCAGAGTGTGATAAGAAAGAGCCTACGCAGCAGCCCTGGCTGGAGACAAGAGGTAGAGAGGAGGACAAGAATAATTCTGTCCATCAATACAGACTTCAGCGAAGTTTCCTTCTTAACATGTACCCAAACTCCTTTCTCTCCAGGACAGAATTTCACAGCTCTGGTTCAGAATGCATATTTTTTTTTCTTAAAAAAAAAAAAAAAAGAGGCACTCTGATTCTGAAGACTCTGCTCCATGCAAAAGTTCCCCCATTTTCGATGTTTAGCTTTTCATCACTAAATGCCTATAAAATATTTAAATTTATATTTAAATTTATTATAAATTGAAGGCATAATGAAATCTGAGTATTCAGTCACTCTTCTTGAGGTATTTGCACTTGAATTCATTCACTTTCACTGATAAAGGTGAAAGAGAAAAGTAACTCAAGGGCAAAATAAAGGCTGACAAGGTGGGCGTTTGAAAACACGTGCAAACAGGCCTTGTGCGCGTGAACTTGTGTGCTACCATTGCATTACTTTTGTTTGGTCTATGTAGCCAAAGAAAAAGCATCTGAGGTTCATTCAAACTTGGGTCATAATTTATATTTGACCCATTGAATATTCATATAATATTCAATGACCAGAAACTTCAGACAAAAGGATATTGAGTATATCTGTCTAAAGCCATGTTCTGTAAATAACACTCCAAGTGTACTTATTTGGTGTGTTTTGGATGAAAAGTCATATATAGAAAAAAGTCTGAGTCATTATATTAAACAGTATAATTTCTCAACTTGTGAATCCGAGTGGTTGTTGTGTGAGGCAATTCTATTTATATACCTATATATGTACCTATGTTTATGCAAACTTTGACACAGAATTTAGAATGCAAAATCCACATTCACTGGAAAGCCATAAAATAACAAATTTCAAGCTTTTTAACAGCCTGTTCTGGAATAGACTATTCAACACCCATAGTACATGTTTTCTCTTCTACAGGCCTTTAGAGTAATCTGCCTTAGTAGAAAATTGCTCCTGCCACCTTAGAGTAGCTCCACCTTTTAGATTTTTCTCAAACTTGTATGACATTTCCTGTGGTTAGAACAGGGAGGAGGGAGGGATGTGGGGGAAAAAATAGGTAGAAGAGTGAAGTCATGTACCAGGCCCTGATATTTTTTATTCTCAATTTATTTACTATTTAGCCTCTTAATTTTTTTAAAATTTTGGTAACAATACTTAATATGATATTTATTCTCTTAACAATTTTTTAAAAGATTTTATTTTTTTAAGTAACCTCTAAACCCAGTGTGGGTCTCAAACTTATAACCCAGAGATCATTAATTGCATATGCTACCAACTGAGCCAGCCAGGGACCCCTTAAGAGACTTTTAAGTCTATGGCATACTATGTCTATTTAAAGCCAGAGTATTGTACAGCAAATCTCTAGGATTTACTCGCCTTGCATAACTGAAATTTTATACAAGTTTGTTAGCAATTCCCCATATCCCCTTCCACTCTAGCCCCTGGCAACCACCGTATTCTTTACTTCCATGAACACTCTACTTTGGAGGAAAACTGGAAAAAGAATAGATACAGCTCATTTTCTTATTTGCTTCTGTGATCTATTTTAGGGGCACTTAAATGGCTCAGTTAGTTCAGTGTCCAGCTCTTGGTGTCAGCTCAGATCATGATCTCAGGTCATGAGATTGAGCCCCTGGATCAGGCTCCAGGCTCAACAGGGAGTCTTCTTGAGATTCTTTTTCTTCCTCTCCTTCTGCTCCTCTCTCCCCTGCCCCATGGTCGCTTGCTCTCTTTGTTAAATAAATCTTTATGATCTATTTTAGTTACCCCATACAAGTTGAATCACTCAATATTTGTACTTCTGTGACTTAATTCACTTAGTGTAATATTCTCAAAGTTCATGCATGTTGTCTCAGGCAATAGGATTGCCTTCTTTTTAAAGGCTGAATAATATTCCATTTATGTATATACCACATTTGCTTAATCCATGCATCTGTCAATAGACATTTAATTTGTGTCCATAAATTAGACATAGTGCCACAGTGAACATGAAAGTGGTTATTCTTTTGAGATTATGATTTCATTTCTTATGGATACATACCCAGAAGTGGAGTTGTTCTACTTTTAAGTTTTTGAGGAACTTTCATATATTTCCTATAGCAGCTGCGCCATTTAGTATTCCCACTAAGAGTGTGCACATCTACCAATTTATGCATAACCTCACTAACATTGTTTTGTTTTTATGCTAATGACCATACTAATAGATATGAGATGATAGCTTATTGTCATTTTGACTTGCATTTCCCTGATGATGAGTGATGTTGAGCATCTTTCCTTATACTTGCTGGATGTATATTGTCTTTGGAGAAATGTCTGTTAAAGTCTGTAGCCCATTTTAAAAATCAGGTTATTTGTGTTTTCTACTATTGTAGGAGTTTATTTTTATTATTGTCTTTGTTTTGCAGAAACTTTTTAGTTTAATGTAATCCCACTTGTCTAATTCTGCTGTTGTTACACGTGGCTGGAGTCCTGTATTATAATTTAAAAATCTTTCACCCGATTGAAACCAAAGAGCATACTTAATCAGCAGACAAAACAAAAACAAAAAACATTCAACAATAGTAACCCTTGTTAAACTATTTAGTGAGAAAACAAGTGCTTTTCCAAATGAAAAAAATACCTCCCATTCCCACAGAGTTGGCAAGAAATACTTAGTACATAAGAAAAATGTGAAAAGCTCTAGTATTCCCCATTTCTAGAGCATTTCCTTAGGACCAATATCTTTTGAGGCTACTTGTTAAAGGGCAGAACTTTTCAAATTGAAAAAAAGTGGATTTTCAGTCACATAGACTACAGTGTGCAGGATAGTAGGTAATTATAATCAGGAAACAAAAGAATCACAGCTAAGTGACAGTAAAGTGGAAGTAATTTCTGGAAGAAGCATTTTAAACATTTTTACTTCAGGAAAAAAAATCAAGAGTCTACTGATAACAGATATTACCAACATGTCAAAATTTTAACAGCTAAAGCAAAGATTTCATATAATCGTGTAGTGTTAGTCATTCATTTTTAGAGAAAACTTGATTTCATCACATACCAAATAAAGAAGTTACAAAGACTGTCATTTCCATATTGTTTACTATATTACAACCCACAAAGCCAGAATAGAATAAGTAACTTAACATTTTAAAAAATAACTGTAAACTGTTTGAATGGTTAAACATATGTAAAAACAGCAGAGTTCTCAAAACTTTCTCAAATTTTGTCTTTTGAAATTGGTCTTTGCTTGACCAAATTCAAAAAACAAAGCTGAATAAAGTAGAAGGAAAATTAATATGTATCATTGTCACAATGAGGTATTATATATCCCAATTTTTATATTCATTCACTGCTAGGCAAAACAAAAAAGGCCAGGACATTTAAACTAATGATGGTGTATTTTAAACCTTAGGAGAAGATATTTTAAGAGTTCAGGTTTTCAGAATGTTTTGAAATTCTATAGGATTACATTCCTTACTTAAGATTTTTGAAACAGTTGTCTGAAAACCAAACATGGGCATTTTAGCTTTTCAAATCAGACTTAGAAAGCATACCATTTATAAAATTTCCTAATAAGTGGGCAAAAGGAAGAGCAAAAAATTTGACTATGGTTTTAGATACAAGTAATAAAAGCCCCTACAGACTTAGCTGAAGTAAATCCCCAGTTGAGCCCAGGGGAGGAAGATTTGTTCATTGTCTCCTCATCTAGAGAACGATGGCCTGTGATCTGCTTGGGACAGCTCATCATTCTCACCCCAGGTAAGCTGAGGGGCAGGCTGGTGGAAGAGGAGCTTGAGCTGAGACGTTCCACTTAAACCAAATTAAAGAAAAGCACATCATTTAATAATGAAGAATCTAGTGAATTGGCCAGCCTGACATTTTTTTCTTTTTTTGACAAATACAAGTGGTGTGTGTGTAAGGTATACAACATGATTTGATACATGCATATACACTGTGAAGTGGTCACCTACAGTCAAGTTAATGAAAAAACCCATCACTTCACAGAGTTACTGTGTGGGTTTAGTGAGAACACTTAGGATCTGTTTCTCAGCAAATTGTAAGTATATAATATGGTTTTAGTTACAGCTATCAAGGTGTACATTAGATCCCCAGAACTGACTTATCTTACAACTAGAAGTTTGTAAACTTTGATGAACACCCCTCTCCCCCACCACTGACCCAAGCAACCACTATTCCACTCTTTGATTCTCTGAGTTCAACTTTTTAAAATTCTATATAGAAGTGAGACCACCTGGTATTTGTCTTTCTGTGTCTGACTTATTTCACTCAGAATAATGTTCCAGGTACATCCATGTTGTTGCAAATGGCAGGAATTCCTTCTATTTTATTTATTGATTGTTTATGCTATCTTGGCATGTCTAACCTATCACTTGCATTGCTTTCTTAGTTAATTCATTTATACAATGAATAATAAAACCTACAAATGCCAGACGATGTACTATACATATTGGAAGGGAGGTAAGATGGAGGCAGAAAAGTCTTGTGGAAAGCTATTTTTGTAGCTAATTTCCATTAAGGAGTCTGAATTCCTGTTAATTACCTATTATTTACAGAGTGCTTTACAGATAACTGGCAGATGATGGTAGGATTGTGCAGGCTAAAGCAGAGGCTGTATCAGAGCGATGATGAAAGCTCTGTTCTGGGTTCATTGATTTCAGGCATTGGGTCAATGTTCGGGTAGAAATACTTGGGGACAGAGCTCAGGAGACAAGGCAGAGATGGAGAAGGTGTAAAGTTGAACTTGTGCATCTTATTTGCTTTATATATAAGTAAAATGTTCACATATTAAATATGTAATTTTGAAAATTATTTTGCTACTGATAATTAATATTAATTATTAATATAGTTGATAATATTATGTTACAGGTCTATGAAAAGTACTTGATATGAATTTTATTAAGTCTTCCAAGAGTTCTGAATTTGTTACTATTCTTAGCCTTCTTTCATAAATATGGTCTCCCAGCTAATTAGGAGATTCACAATCAGACTTGACTCTTGTGCAGTGTTTGTGCTCGAATCTCAATCCTGTCTCATCCCAATGCCTAGAAAAATATCTATATATAATTGGCACCCAGCCCATGGTTAATGGATGATTGACTACATCCTACCTGTAACACAGGACAGCCTGAAGTTGCAAACCATGTGTCTGAAGAAGCAAAAAGTAGAGAGCCAAAGGGTATAATCTTTGATTGAAAAAAATGAGATTATAAAGATCAATTAAGAAGTTTAAAAAAAGTAACAAACTACTAAATACAATAAGAAAGAAAAGATTTAGAAGGATAAAGTAATTTTGGGGAGAAAGATCATAACTTTTGGGAGAGTTTTTTGCTATGGCCTAGATGTTTTGCATTAGTAATAGATATGGTAATTGGTCTACAACTCATTTCATGTTTCCAGAGGTAAATTGTTCTCATTTGAGGAACATAAAGATATTTGCAGCAAATTTATTTGTGTACAAATGGCAATTTCTTAGCATGGTTCATGTTATTAAACATCTACTCTATGTAAGGTCCCATAGCACATTCCATGGAAGATTTAAAGCTTATGTGTAAGACTGTTCTGTCTTAAAGGAACTTTACCTGGAAGCTGTGGAGGTAGGATGAAAACATCATTAATTCTCCCAAACCTGCCATGATCTCATGCCCCAGTATCTCCTTTTCTATTCTAGGTCCCTTATCCTGCCCATCCACACTGGCATCTTAAAAAGACCTTTGTACTTGGCCTTTTTTTTTTTTTTTCCCTGCATTTGCTCTTCCCCTGCTTGGGTTACTCCTCTCAAGATGTTGCCATGGCTTGCTCTCTCAGGGTTCCACTGAAATAATAGGTAATTAACAGGAATTCAGACTCCTTTATATAAAATACTCTTATTTACCTTGTTCCCTTTTCTCCTTTATTTTTCCGTATGACACTTACTACCAACTAGTACATTATACAGTTTAGACAAATGAGGCATTTACATATTATTTACAGCTGTCTCCACCCACTAGGTTGTGAGTTCTTTGAGAGGAGGAACATATTTTGTTCATGGATGTTCACAGGACATGCATGGGTATGTGCCTTTTCCTAAAGTTTTCAGTGTGAAAACTGCTTAAGGAAAGGGATTTTGTCCTAGGAATGTCTGTATCCAGTGACATGCCTCACAGAGTACATAAAATATTGTATTTATTTGATACATACTTGAGGACATCCAAGAGGAGATGTAACTTTATCAGGACTTTCAAAGATAGATGGGATTTAGGTGAGTGACAAGTACAAAAGACGACAGTAGTCTTCTGAATCAAAAGCAGATGGAGATAAGCCTAGTTTCATTTGACATGGAGTCAGGATATACTGGTAAGAACAGAGACAAAGTTTTTTTAAAAAGTAGAGAGTGATAGATTTGGGGATAAATTCTAGAGGGTTTGTGTTGACAAGGATATAGTGTGTTAAATTTTTAAATAAGATATATGCTTTTGAGCATGTGACAAAATATGAGTAGTATATTTGAAAATATGTTTTACTCATAAATTCATGTATATGCACTTCTCTTCAGTATGTACCTAAAATCAGAGTAGCTATGTTTTGTGGTTGCATGGTTGCCCACTTCACTTGACTGATGCAAGGAAAAATTAGGAGAGTGATCAGATAGTAATTTGTAGAAATAGGCTGGGTAGGTGTGACAAGAATAGAAAAATGAATGAGAAACAATAGGAATAGTGAACAGAATTTTCACATGCAGGAGTTTCAAAGGTGGTCATGTATTGAAATGGTAAAATTTGGTTGGGAAAATGGTTTTGTTGGGAAATCGAAGTTGGTGACAGTGTATTTTAGATGGCTCCTTCTGCTTGCCCTGTTGATTATAGAAGTGAATCAGCTGGAGTAGAGATGGGCTTATAGCTCTAGTTAAAACCTTTTTTGTGTAGACAATAATTTACCTCGTGACTTTTGAATTCCTCAAAAGATCATCTTTTTAGGTTTTGATTGAATTTCCTTCATTTCCATTCAAGCACATTTTCAGCATTTTCTTTAGCATTTCTCCAGACTTCACATAACTGCTGCCATGGAAAATTCACATTAGGAAGCTTCTTAGATTAGGTGGAAGATAAATGGCGATTTAATCATCTCTTCTATTGACTCTGTGTTCTCAAGTAAAGACAACATTGATGTTACTGAATCTTACTGAAAGTCTTAAGGTAAATGTATTTGGAGGAGAAGTCGGTCATAGATAGCCTACACTTTCCACTGGTTCCAATTACAGTTAGAATTAGTAGTGTCTTCAGGGTAGCATCCATTATATCACAAAATATGTAATATATATATTATATATTAAAATATATGCTATATGTTAAAAATCACATTTTACTGCTGTGTTATTAAAACAGCAAAAAACTCTAGAAAATTGCAAGCAGGACTTTAACCTTCTCTGGTGTGTCTGAAACTTTTGAGACACCTTTCCTTTCATTTTGACATTAGTCTTAAAATGTCTAGAGTTCTAACCTAAATTTAGTTCATATATGGCAAGTAATTGGGAAGAAATAGCTACTATAGAATTTAGGTTGTTGGTTTTCCCTGCTTAAAATCTATTTAAACATGAGGAAATAAAATGAGTATGACTAGTATAAGCCTATGTGTCTGCTAGTCACTTTTTAATATGTTCAGTGTTTTTAACAGCACATTGCTATGCCATTTAGGAGAGGCCATGTATTGTCTCAGTGTTGGTAGATCCTGTAAACAAACAAACAAGAATTACATAATACTCTCCTGAAGATAAATGATTCTACACCTGGAATGAGATATAATTGTCTTTAATCTTTGATAAGCACTTGTTTTAAGAATCAAATAACTGATTCAAATAACTCAATAAACTAAAATAAAACTTGCAGTCTGTTATGTCAGCTCCTTTGCTTAGGTATTGTCAAATTATCATATGAAATGATTGTTTAATATATCTAACCAAACTGAAGTGAGACAAACACTTGGTATATTCTTGAAATTATTAGTGAAAATTTTAGTTTGAGTTGTAAAAATCCTCAAGAATATTAAGGCTTTAAGTAATGGAGGAATAATTTTTACTATAAAGTCCTATTGCAGATAAATTCTAAGATCCCTTGAGTATTTGACCTGATGTACTGGTTTATAAGAAAATTCCTTTTTTTAGAAGAGAGATGGAAGCAAACCAAGAAAAAAAAACAAGAAAAAAAAAAAAACAAGAAAAAAAAAAACAAGAAAAAAAAAAAAAAGGAAGCAAACCAAGACTCTTGGATGGAAGCAACATACTCTTAACTATAGAGAACAAACTGATGCTTACCAGAGGGGAGGTTGGTGGTGGGATGGAGGAAATAGGCAATGGGGATTAAGGAGTACATTTGGGATGAGCACCAGGTGTTGTATGAAAGTGCTGAATCACTATACTGTACACCAGAAACTAATATAACACTGTATGTTAACTAACTGGAATTGAAATAAAAAACTTAAACATGCACACAAAATTAGAATCAAAAATCTCATTTTTGTCAAACACTGAGGAACAACCTCCTACCTCCAGCAAAGTAAAACAGATTTTATAACTAAGGTTGTGAATTAGGTAGAGTATATTCTCTTCATTGTTGCCCTAAGTAGAGGACACATGAAAATGTTCAGATTCTCACAAAGACATGGATGCATAAAGGGCATACCTATTTGGTTTGGTTAATTTGCAATGTCATCATCCACTTGTGCCCATTGTTCAGGACTCCTTGGGATATTTAAAATTCAAAATCCACTGATGTCCCTGCTGCTTTGGGCAGGGGTGTGGGGCTTGTGAAATTTCTAAAATAATAAATAAGACTGTTTAAAAGAATATGGCTTAAAAATCATATTATTTAAGGGATAGGGAAATTTTAAGAAATTTTTAAAGATGGGACGCCTGGGTGGCTCAGCAGTTGAGCATCTGCCTTTGGCTCCGGGTGTGATTCCGGAGTCCTGGGATCGAGTTGCACATCAGACTTCCTGCATGGAGCCTGCTTCTCCCTCTGCCTGTGTCTGCCTCTCTCTCTGTGTCTCTCATGAATAAATAAATTTAAAAAGCCTTTTTTAAAAAAAGAATTTTTAAAGAAATGACTTAAAAATCTGGAGAAAACTAAAATTTTAAGAACAGATGTTTTTCCAGTAGGATTTTCTAGGAAAGCAATGAGGAAATGGTTCATCTTCCTCCCCAGGAAACAATGTGCCAAGTCTATTTCTAACAATTTCTCATGACAATATTTCAGTGATAGGAAGTAGATTGATATTAGTTTCTGATCTGTTTCTGTCACTTAAAATTCCATAGTTACTCTGCTTACCTAAGCCAACCTTCCCTAGGTATCGTTTTCAATCTTATTTTTTTAAAGATTTTATTTATTTATTCATGAAAGACACAGAAATAGAGAGTCAGAGACATAGGCAGAGAGAGAAGCAGGCTCCATGCAGGGAGCCTGATGTGAGATTCGATCCCAGGACTCCAGGATCATACTGTGGGCCAAAGGCAGGCGTTCAGCAGCTGAGCCACCCAGGAATCCCTCTTTTCAATCTTAAATGTAAAACTTTCCATACACATGGCTGGGAAAATATTCTTGAATGTTTGTGTATTAAGTGTTTTTTCCCCAATCCTTTGTTTAATAATAATAAAAAAAAAACTGATAGAAGATGTATTTTGGTGAAGAGTTCATGGATCTGAAAGCTTCGCTTTTGAGGGAATTCACTGAAATTTTCTCTTACAAGAAAAAGGACTTTCAGCCCCACACAGATCATAGGGAAAATGAACCAGATCCCTAACCTCAGCTGTAAAAGTTACAGAGAACGTGAAATGTCTGTGATTTTTATCATAGTGACTCACAACTGCTTAACAGTGGCCTTTGTAGAAAATAGACACACAGGTACTCAAAAAACACCTCTCATCTTGGAGATTCAAAAAGCATTATTATTTTTTATTAGAAATAAACACTGCTGAGGAGTATAACCATAGGAAGTAGGAATGCTTTCATTTACTGCAGCATTGCTAGTGTATTACATAACACCTACTATACAATACACTCTCAATATATAATGGTTGCTTTGTGAGTTGATAAAAGAATGAAAGAATGCCATTTCTTGATTTGTCCTTTTTTTGGCAGCATGAGAAAATTATTTGGGTATTAACTTCTTCTTTATTTAACAATTTAGTGGCTTGTTTATTATTAAATGCGTATTGCCTGTAGTGTACCACTGCTAGGTAGGCCCTAGGGAAAAATAATAAATCAGAGGGGCATTATCCTTCATCTCATGGTGTTTACTATATAATGCATTTTGCTATCAGGATGAAACAAGTAGAATGAGCATGTGGATTCTGAAGTTTCTTAAACTACCATTGCGACAAATTTAGTATTGGATGGATGCTTTCCAGTTGTGCCTTGCTAAGCATGTCATCGGTTCTGAACTTGAGTTATGCATCAATGGTATCTAGAGAGCTTGCAGGCCCTAAACCACACCCATTAAATCAGAATTTCAAGAGTTGGAATCTAGAAGTCTGCATTTTTAAAGAAACTGTAGATCTGTCTGATGAAGCGCAAAATGGGCAATCAGGAAGCACTATTCAGGGACAGATAAATCTGAAATTATTAATAGTATAGGGTAAAGATTTATGTCCATGCCCCATCTTAAAGTAAACATCAGTTGACTATTTTTCAGTGTCACATAAAGAGATGACCAATCAAAATGGCTTTTGCCACTGGCCCTACCTCCTCGTATTCTATATTGTAATTATTCTCTTGTAATCTTGCCATCATCCTGTAGTGTCATTTGTCTGAGTCTTCCAGTACTGGTTACCATTCTTGGCATAATGTACCTCTTCACATTTCCTCTTCATTGCCTTTTTTTTTTCCCTATAGTCAAAACAGAGGACACACTTTCTCCCTGGATACTTTGAGGGTTTATTTCACTGGCTCCATTAACATTCACTGTCATTAAATGAATGTTTCCTCTTCTACACATCAGTGCTCTAACTGTGTTATCCTCACCTGCATGACGATGTTCTTACTCATGTCCATGACAAAAAATTCAATTTTTGACAATCCATATAAGAAACACAAGGTCTTGTGTCCAAAGTTTCTCATAACTCTCGTTTTTAAAAAAGATTTTATTTATTTATTCATGAAAGACAGAGAGAGAGAGAGAGAGAGAGAGAGAGAGAGAGAGAGAGGCAGAGACACAGGCAGAGAGAGAAGCAGGCTTCATGCAGGGAGCCTGATGTGGGACTCAATCCTGGGTCTCCAGGATCACGCCCTGGGCTGAAAGTGGCGCCAAACCGCTGAGCCACTACAGCTGCCCCATAACTCATTTTTGATGATCTTGTTGATTTAATCACTAGGCACTTAGCTTCTAAAGAACCATCTCTACAAACTCTCATAACTCTGCCCTATGTGTCCACCTTAAAAGAGGTGCTACTAGACCATGCCAAGCATTTGGGCTAAAGGGTCAGGATTGATGGAGAACTTACTCAGTCTCTACCAGATGCCTGCACTGCTACATGGAAATGAATTACATTTGTACTTATGACCTGCAAGTTGTTTGAATTAGCAGCATTTAGCCATGGCTTTGGTTCTGAAGAGGGCATAAGTGCCAACATGATTGCATTTGAGGATGGAGCAAGTTATGCCTTATCTCATGCTTTCTGCAACCGGAGATAGGCTTCACTGTCACAGAACTGCAGAGAGTATATGTTGCTTGCAGTACATGATGTAGAGAGTTAAAAATTGCAATAAAGAGTAGAAGTAGAGCATATGTCTAAACAACTTCTCCTGAAGAGAGAGAACCTGACTATACGTGTTCTCCTCCTTACATAAAGATGAAGTACAATAAGCAAACTTCTATATAAAAAATACCCACAAGATTTTTGTGTTTGAGGAATAAGGAAAATATTAGAATTTCTCTTTACCTTTTTTAAGTCAAGTATGATAATTTGTGAGCTTAATAATAATCATGTCTAATTTATTAGCTCCAGCCCCCATCTTATGATAATAGCCTAAGGCCCCACATAAGGGGTCTAGTTGAACTCATAAGACCTGCAAACCATAAAAGATGATAATAATCACTGTTTATAGTTTTAAACCATAAGTTTGGGTGATATATAGCAAAAAAAAAAAATAACTGATCTATCTCTATCCTTTTCAGTTTTGTGATGTTTATTGTTGAAGGAAACCAGATTACTTTTCTGGTAGCATTTCCTACTGTCAAGATATTAAGACTTACATCCCTGTTGTTGTTGTTTTAAACATCTTTGTCTGTTATATGGTTCATTATTGAAAATAAAATGCATGTAAAATTGTGTTGAAAATAATAAAAATATATAAAGTTGGAATCACAAATCTTTGATGACTGTGGTTTATTGCTTCCTGGTGGAAGATCAAAGTAAACAAGTTTTGTTTGCTTGTGAGTTTTGTACAGCTGTGGTTTTTTAGTTTCGTAATTAATAACAAAAATAATAACATTAAGAGTAGCAACATATCTCTAGATTATTTAGATTTTTTTAAAGATTTTACTTATTTATTCATGAGAGACACAGAGAGAAAGAGCGGCAGGGACACAGGCAGAGGGAGAAACAGGCTCCATGCAGGGAGCCCGACATGGGACTCAATCCCCGGTCTCCAGGATCACTCCCCAGGCCAGAGGCAGCACTAAATCACTGAGCCACCCGGGCTGCCCTCTCTAGATTATTTAAAGAATGTTTTAAGGCATTATTTTAAGAAAAAGTGTTAGGTGTTTGTGAATATTTACTAATTTGTTTTTTAGTTTTGAAAGCACGATTTAGTGAAAATTTGGAGTGATACATAGTTAGGTCTCTGCCAACCAATGAAAATTTTACCTATCTTCTCTTCTTTCAGGTTAATCTTTAAACTGATAGTAACCTGAAGAATCTCATGATACCATTTATCCCATTGCTGAAAACTGAGTTAATTATGCAGCTTTTTTTCATGCTATGCATGGTGAATTCCATTTTCTTTTACATCTCTGATCTTACACATAATCTGATCTATTTGTAAAGAGAAGTGGTATTAGAAAAAAGAACTGGTATAAAAATATCCAAGTAATAAAGGAGTATGCAAGTTTAAGTTAATGTGGAAATTAATTTAACAGAAATTACTGTGGAAATTAATAAGGTCTCTGAGAGAGAATTTTGCTGCATTTGGTTTGTTAGCATAACTTGAAATCAGCCTAAACAACTGCTTCTGTTTTCAGAGGTCTTAATTTTGCAGTCATGTCAGCATTCTCCTGATGCCAGGCAATTAGTTTTTGATCTTTTTAGCTTGAATTGCCATTGCTTTCATTACTGCTGGAACTAAGCAAAAACAGCCTGAATAAGACGTCTGTATAACCCTATTTTATAAACATTTTAAATCACATTTATAGGTGAAACTATCAATGTGTCAAGCTGCAAGTTTATTAACACATAGTAATGTTCACATTGGACCAGCAATGCAGAAAATTGCAGCAGTATTTCTAGACCAAACCTGTGGTTGACACAAATGCTTGCTTTTTCTTTAATTGAGGTGAATATTAAGCTGATTTAAAATGCTTATTCCTGTTATTTGAGTAGCCTACATTCTTAATAATCTAATTTCCATTGTGTGATGGCCTGAAACAAAGCGCTTACTTGGAGAGGAGCAATTTGTACACAGATGCAGTTGAATTGAAATAACCAACCTCCTGTGACCTCCTGAAGTGTTTGTGGTCCATCTGAGACCCCAATTGCAGCTCAGCCCCCCTATATTGTAACCTCTTCTCACTTTCCCAGAGTTCTCTAATAAGTCTAAATGACTTTTAAGAACACGAGTTGTATCTCTATCACAGAAAGGGCATTTAATTATTACTCTAAACAGAGGTCATCACTGAAAAAGTAGCTAGTATCTAAAACTTACACAGTCCTTAATTTTACAGTCATTACTTGATCTAGGTCAGCTCCCTCATTTCTTCTCCTTTTTTGCCTGTTATTCTTTTTTATGATTAGTAGAGTAATCTACTATTGTTTTAAGTTCCTATTTGTATCAGATTCCATGCTAGGTGCTTTACGTCTAGTTTTCCACAATGCCACATTTTAGGAATTATTCTCCCTGTTTTACAGCTGAGGAGGCTGAAGCCTAAGGCCAAATCCCAAACTAGAGTGGTAGACTCAGAATTCAAATTCATTTCTCCCTTGATTCTTCCTACTTCTCCATGTGGTAGTAGACAAATTCCACTTGCATTACAAAATGAGGAAGGTTGTGCCCCCACTTCCGACTTATCTTTGTTAGACTGGGGGGCCCTCCCCACCACCCCCACCTAGAGCTACTCTTTGTGCTACAATTGATTTGTCAAAGTGAGGTAAAATTGGTAAATAATTAGTTTTAGGTGCACAATGTAAAAAGATTTTTATATGCACTGCAAAGTAATCACCACCATTGTAGTTACCATCTGTTACCATACAATTGACCACCTTCACTCATTTTGCCCACTCCCCCAAGCTCCTTCTCTTTTGATAACCACCAATGTCTTGTCTTGTCCGTATCTAGTGAATTTTGCTTTGTTTTTGTAGGTTTGGTTATCTAAATTTCACATATAAGTGAAATCATATGGTATTTATCTTTCTCCATCTGACTTACTTAACATAACACCCAGAAGTAGAAGAACTGGTATTTTTAATTTTTTGAAGAATCACCATACTGTTTCCTATAGTGCCTGTACCAATTTAAAATCCCGCCATCAGTGTACGATGGTTCCGTTTTTTCCACATCCTCTCTAATACTTGTTATTTCTCATATTTTTGATAATTGCCCTTCTAACAAGTGTGAAGTGTGAGGTGATAATTCACTGTGGTCTTGACTTACCATTTTTTCTGATAATTATTCTGATAAGTGATAGTGAACATCTTTTCATGTGCCTGTTGGCTTTCTGTATTTTTTTTTCAGAAAAATGTCTATTTAGATTCTCTGCCCATTTTTAAAAACAAGATTTGTAGATTAAATAAGAGTTTTATTTTTTAATTTAAATTAAATTTGCCAACATATAGTATAACACCCAATTCTCATCCCATCAAGTGCCCTCCTTAGTGCCTATCACCCAGTCACCCCATCCACCCACCCACTTCCCCTTCCACAACCCTCTGTTTCCTAGAGTTAGGAGCCTCTCATGGTTTGTCTTCCTCTCTAATTTTTCCTCTGCCCATTTTTAAAAATGACATTATTGGATTTTTTTGCTATTGAATAGTTTGAATTCTTTATATATTTTGGATATTAACCCCTTATTGGATATATCACTAAATGGATATTTTCACTAAATAGAAAATATTTTCTCCCATTTAGTAGATTGCCTTTTCAGTTTGTTGATGGTTTCCACACCATGTAAAACTTTAGTTTGTTATAATCTGACTTGTTTATTTTTATGTTTGTTGCTGTTGCTTTTTGTTAGAAGTGAAATTTCAGTGACAAGACCAATGCCAAGTAGTTAAATAACTGTTTTCTCCTAGGAGTTGTATGGTGTCAAGTCTTACATTTAGATCCTTAATGCATTTTGAGTTAATTTTTTGTGTACTGTGTAAGATAATAGTCTAGCTTCATTTTTTTGCATATAACCAGTTTTTCCATTAACATTTATTGAAGAGACTGCCCTTTGCCCATTTGGATAGTCTTGGATCTTCTGTCATAATTTAATAATACATGAATAAATATATTCATGGGCTTACTTTGAGACTTTTTCTGTTCCATTGATCCATGTCTGTATTTATGCCATGATTACTGTAACTTTGTTTAGTTTGAAATCAGGGAGCATGATACTCCTGGCTTTGTTCTTTTTCAAGATTGTTTTGGCTATTTGGAGTGTTTTGTGGTTCTGTACAAAATTTAGAATTATTTTAGTTCTGTGAAAAATGCCATTGGAATTTTGATAGAAGTTGCACTGAATCTGTAGATTACTTTGGGTATGACAGGCATTTTAAGAATAGTAATTCTTCCAATCCATGAGTATGGAGTTTCTTTATATTTGTTTGTGTTTTCTGTATTTTAAAAATTAATGTCTTGGAGTTTTCAATATTCAGATCTTCCACTTCCTTAGTTAAATTTATTCCTAAGTATTTTATTCTTTTTGATGCAATTGTATTGGGGCTTCTTTTTACATATCTCTCTTTCCTATAGTTTGTTATTAATGTGTAGAAATGCAGCAGATTTCTGTGTATTGATTTTGTATCCTTCAACTTTACTGAATTAATTTATTTTAACAATGTTTGGTGGAGTCTTCATGGCTTTCTACATATAATATCAGGTTATATGAAATAGTGAACAGTTTTACTTCTTCCTTTCCAATTTGGATGCCATTTATTTATTTATCTTATTTAATTGCTGTGGCTAGGACTTTGAGTAGTATGTTGAATAAAAGTGGTGAGTAGGAATCCTTGTATTGTTCCTGATCTTAGAGGAAAAGATTTTACCTTTTCTACCATTGGGTATGATGTTAGTAGTGGGCTTGTCCTATTTGGGCTTTATTACATTGAGTTCCACTCTTTCTATACCCACTTTGTTGAGAGTTTTTATCTTAAGTGGATGTTGAATTTTGTCAGGTGCTTTTTCTCTGCATCTTTGATCAGTTCCTTTTATCCTTTATTTCATTAATTTGGCATATCACATTGATTTGTGGATGTTGAATCATCCTTGCATTTCTTAAATAAATCCCACTTGAACATGGTATAGTTTTTTTAATGTATTGTTGAATTCAGTTTACTGATATTTTGTTAATAATTTTTGCACTTATGTTTATCAGGGATATTGGCCTGTGATGATGATGATGATGATGATGATGATGATGATGATGATGATGTGGTGTGTGTCCATGCTAGTTAGTGTGTCCATGCTTGCCTGGTTTTGTATCAGGGTGATGAGTTTGAGAGCAGTCTCTTCTCTTCAGTTTTTTTGGAAGAGTTTAAGAAAGATACGTATTAAATCTTTTAATATTTGGGAGATAGCACCAGTGAGTCTGTCTGGTCCTGGACTTTGGTTTGTTGGGAGGTTTTCAGTTACTGATCCAATCTCCTTAGTAGAAAAATCTGAAGACACCAATTACTATTTCTTCCTAATTCAGTCTTGGAAGAGTGTATATTTCTAGGAACTTAACCATTTCTTTTATGTTGTACAATTTTTTGCTCATGATAGTCTCACAACTCTATTTCTGTGGTATCAGTTGTGACTTACTTTCATTCCTGATTTTATTTATTTGAGCCTTCTCTCTTTTTTTTTCATGGTGGGTCCAGCTATAGGTTTGTTAAAGAACCAGTTCTGAGATTCAGTGATATTTTCTCTTTATTCTCTGTATTTCATTTATTTATGATCTGACATTTATTGTTTCCATTCTTTTACTAGCTTTGGGATTCATTTGTTCTTCTTTTTCTAGCTCTGTTAGGTGTAAAGTTATATTGAGGATTTTTTTTTCTCTTACATAGGCCTGTATCAGTATTAACTTGCCTTTTAGAATAGTATGATCCAAAAAAATTTTTTAAAAAAGAATAGTATGCTCCCTCTCATAGATTTTGTATTTTGTATTTCCATTTTCATTTGTTCAAAGTATTTTTTAATTCTTCCTTTGATTTCTTCATCAAACCATTAGTTGTGAGTGGCATGTCATTTAATCTCCACATATTTGTGATTTTTTCCAGTTTCTTTTTGTAATTGATTTCTAGTTTCATACTTTTGTGGTGTGAGAAGATGATTGATATGACTTTAGTCTTCTTAAATTAATTGAAACTCATTTTATGGCTTAACACATGATCTGTCCTGGAGAATGTTCAATATGCACTTTAGAAGAATGTATATCCTCCTGCTTTTGGATCTGTACATACCTGCTTAGTCTATTTGGTCTAATTTGTTGTTTAAAGTTGATTTTTGCCTTATTGGTATTTTGTCTGGATGATCTATCATTGATGTAAGTGAGGTATTAATATATCCTACAGTTTTTGTATTGCTATCAAATTTTCTCTTTAGGTCTGTTAATATTTGCTTCATATATTTAGGTGCTCTGATGTGGGGGTGCATAAATATTTATAAATGCTATCCTCTTGTTGGATTGACCACTTTCTCATAATATGGTGCTCTTTTTTTGTCTTCTGTTACAGTCTTTGTTTTAAAGTCTACTTTGTCATGGGGCACCTGGATTGCTCAATTGGTTAGGCATCTGGTTCTTGATTTTGGCTCAAGTCATGGTCTTAGGATCATGAGATTGAGCCCTACCTCAGATTCCATGTTCAGTAAGAAGTGTGCTTGAGATTCTCTTCTTCTGGCCCTCTCCCTGCCTCGTGCATGCATGCTCTCTCTCTAAAACAATATATATATATTGTTATATATATATATATATATATATATATATATATATAAAGATTTTATTTATTTATTCATGAGAGAGAGAGAGAGAGAGAGAGAGGCAGAGACACAGACAGAGGGAAAAGCAGACTCTATGCAGGGAGTCCGACATGGGACTCAATCCCGGGTCTCTGGGATCAGGCGCTGGGCGGGAGGCAGCACCAAACCACTGAGCCACCCGGGCTGCCCTAAAATAAATATTTTTTAAAATATTTTTTTAAAAGTCTATTTTGTTCTGTATGATTCTAGCTACATCATTTTTTTTTTGGCTCCATTCGCATGGAATATCTTTTTCCATGTCCTTACTTTCAATCTATTTGTATACTTAGATCTGAAGTGAGTATCTTGTAGGTAATATATAGATGAGTCTTGATTATTATTCATTAAGACACTCTATGTCTTTGGATTGGAGATTTAGTCAATTTATATTTAAAGTAATTATTGATAGGTATGTACTTATTGCCATTTCTCTAAATGCTTTGTGGTTGTTTTTATAGTTTTTCTCAATTTCTTTATTCTCTTGTTCTCTTCCCTTGTGGTTTGATGCCTTCCTTTAATGTTTGCTTAGAATTTTTTCTCATTATCTTTTGTGTATCCATTGTATGTTTTTGTTTTGTGACTGTTATGAAATACACATATTCACTTATATCATTCACATAAAACAGCGTGTGGTTATATCTATCTATTTATCTATCTAACTATAATATAATCAGTAGATAATGTGTATAGGTAATATATAGTTAGTATATAATATATATATGATCAGTCTTTTTAAAGGTTATAGCAACTGAAATGCGAATGCATTCTAAAAACCGCATTTTTACTCTTCACTCCATATTTTGGTTTTTTGATAAACTGTTTCACATCATTTTATTTTGTATGTCCCTTAACTGATTATTGTGGTTTAGTTTTACTACTTTTGTCTTTTAACCTTCATACTAGCTTTATAAGTATCCAAGCCTCTACTTTTATTATATATTCACCTTTACCATTGAGATTTTTACTTTAATATATTTTCTTGTTAGTGATTAGTGCCTTTTCAGCTTAAAGAAGATCCGTCAACATTTCTTCTAAGGCTAGTTAGTGGTGATGAACTACTTTAGTTTCTTCTTGTCTGGAAAACTCTTTTTTTTAATAAATTTATTTTTTATTGTTGTTCAATTTGTCAACATACAGAATAATACCCAGTGCTCATCCCGTCAAGTGCCCACCTCAGTGCCTGCCACCCAATCACCCCCACCCCCGCCCACCTCACCTTCCACCACCCCTAGTTCATTTCCCAGAGTTAGGAGTCTTTCATGTTCTGTCTCCATTTCTGAATATTTCCCACTTATTTTTTCTCCTTTTCCCTTTAATCCCTTTCACTATTTTTTATATTCTCCAAATGAATGAGACCATATAATGTTTGTCCTTCTCCGAATGACTTACTTCACTCAGCATAATACCCTCCAGTTCCATCCACGTCGAAGCAAATGGTGGTTATTTGTCGTTTCTAATGGCTGAGTAATATTCCATTGTATATATAAACCACATCCTCTTTATCCATTCATTTGTCGATGGACACCGAGGCTCCTTCCACAGTTTGGCTATTGGTGGACATTGCTGCTATAAACATCGGGGTGCAGGTGTCCCGGCGTTTCATTGCATCTGAATCTTAGGGGTAAAACCCCAGCAGTGCAATTGCTGGGTCATAGGGCAGGTCTATTTTTACCTCTTTGAGGAACCTCCACACAGTTTTCCAGAGTGGCTGCACCAGTTCACATTCCCACCAACAGTGTAAGAGGGTTCCCCTTTCTCCACATCCTCTCCAACATTTGTGGTTTCCTGCCTTATTAATTTCCCCCATTCTCAGTGGTGTGAGGTGGTATCTCATTGTGGTTTTGATTTGTATTTCCCTGATGGCAAGTGATGTGGAGCATTTTCTCATGTTCTTGTTGGCCATGTCTATGTCTTTCTCTGTGAGATTTCTCTTCATGTCTTTTGCCGATTTCATGATTGGATTGTTTGTTTCTTTGCTGTTGAGTTGAGAAAAAGAAAATGAAATTCCAGTATCCAAATGTAGAATTTAATTTCCCAACAGGTGTTCCCATGTAACTGGGATGTCATCTTTTTCAACAGGAGTACAAAGTTGATAGAGATATGTGTATATTCACAGCAACCATCAACACATTCCAAAGATGTAGATGCATTCCCCAATAATATTCATGTGGTGTTTTTAACTCAAGTTTTCAAAATATGTTGAAATATTATAAAAATAATGATATCCATTAAATACACTTAAGAAATGCAGGTAGAGGGAACCCTGGGTGGCGCAGCGGTTTAGCACCTGCCTTTGGCCCAGGGCGCGATCCTAGAGACCTGGGATTGAGTCCCACGTTGGGCTCCCGGTGCATGGAGCCTGCTTCTCCCTCTGCCTGTGTCTCTGCCTCTCTCTCTCTCTCTCTCTCTCTCTCTCTGTGACTATCATAAATAAATAAAAATTTAAAAAAAAAAAAAAGCCCAGCCCTACCACTTACACTCAGTCATGCTGACATTTTAGAACTTTTCCTTCCAGACTTATCCTCAGCAGATCTTTCATTTTTACTCTATGGTAGAGGTTTTCATTATACTTTGTAAATCTCACAGGCATTCCCCCCCCAATATTTCAATATATATTAATTTATTTCCTCCTTCTTTCACTTACTGCAGTGAAAAATGTCAGTGAGACACCCAGTATAGGCTGGTGGTACTCTGCTAGATGGTGGACACCTAACGAGGAAAACACAGTTCCTCCGCACATAGATGAACAGCTTGTGAAAGGTGGATACTTAGGTATTAGTACTTACCATAAGCTTGATAAGCACCAGAATAAGCAAACTAGCAGACATTCTAGAAACAGGCAGAATGAAGGCTCTATGATAAGAGGAAAGCTAATGTGAAGAGCCTGAGATGAGACATGATTTTGGAAAACTAAAAATGAATTAAGCATGACTAGATTCTAGTAAGTTTCACTGAGGAGATTTCAGCAACAGAGAATGGGACAAGTGACTGTGCCAAATCATTCCTTTATGATTTTAGCCAATGTGTATTGACCATCTACCTTGTGTAGCTGGGATACATTCATGAACAAGGTACCACCAGCATGGTTCCCATCATCATAGGGGAACTTTGGGGCATCAGAAATCTGAAGAGTATTATCAGAGAAGAGCAAACAACATTCCAGGAATACACAGGGAAATCCCAAGCCCAGTTTAACGGGGAGCAAATGTATCACCAAAATATTGGCAAACTTTAAGGCTTGAATAGGGAGTCAGATTTGGACAGATAATTGGGACGTAAGGAATGAGGAGTCAGATAAAAACGTCCAGAGCCTTCAAAACCACATTAAAGAGTCTAGGATTCATCAAAAGACTTTTGGGTTGTTTTTTTTTTTGGGGGGGGGGCGTAACTAAAGGCATTATATCTTCAAATTTTTATTTGAGCAAAACCTGTGAGGTAGAGAATGGGTCAGAGAAGCAAGACTCTAAGCAGAGAAATGAATGAGGAGGTGGGTGTGTTGGTGCCTGTGAGGAATGTGGGACCCTGCACTAGGGCCGGGCAGTGGGTTGGATAGACTGAAGAGATATTTAGATGACAGTGTATGGATTCAGAGAGAACACGTAATTGACAACATATGGACAGAGATTGAACAAAAGTTCAAAGCAATGTTCACTCTAGTCAAAGACAATGGCTTAGGCCAACAGGCTAGACCATTCCAGAAGAGCAAACAAAACTGAAATACTTGTTTGGAGAGAAAGAAGGGTAGTTTAAATTGGTGCATAGTTTAAGACATTCAAATAAAATGTCCAGTGTTTGAGGCATTCAAGTGAAGTTGTCCAATGTTCTACTGTAATAACTAAAAAAATAGGCCTAATGGGGCCAAAACTAATACTGAATTCTATTTCACTTCCAGAAAAAGAAGGATCGGCCCTCCTTTCTCTTCTAACACAGGAAAGCAGATTTTGCCTAAGCAACATTATAATCTTTCTCTACTATTGATTTTTTAAAGCAGGGACTCCAAGCACTTGTAAAAGGGTGTATCCAGGGCCTTAAATGGATTTAAAACATACGTGGATGGGAGAGATGTTCTCTGCAGTGGGCATGTGGACTGGAGAAAGAATCAGACAACAATCAAGAATGGTTTCAGGAGCACTAGTCACCCTCCCCCACAGTGCCCACTTGACCCCAACAGAACATAAGGAAAGGAGCTGTGGATTAGTTCTCCCTACCTTTGCTTGGTTTCCTAAGTCTGTATATGTCTATGCAGTCCATAACCTGTAAGAACTGTATTGATCTTTTAGGCCTAGATCTGTTACTGCTCATTAGGCAGCAGTGACTTTGGTGCATGTAGGATTCTGAAACTCAAGAGACAGGTTATAATGCCCACATAGTTTTGACGTATGTTTTTCATATTTTTTTTCTGTAAACGTGGGTAGTAAAAACATTCCAAATCTTATTACTTCACCTGTCATAAAATACGTATTTGAATTCAAGACATGATTACCTGAAAATTACCTGATTTGTACAATTTTGAAAATGTTCTGTTTGGGGATTATTTTTACTTAAAACATGACTTACATTAAATCATTCTTTTAAAATGCAATCTTTTTAAAAATTTAAAATGTACCTTATGTTTTAACAATAAGTAACACTTCTAACTATATTCTTGATTCTATTTACATGATTTGGATAGGGGTGTGGTATTTAAAAATTAAATATGACAAATCAGTATTGAGAGTGTCCATAAACATTTCCATTTTTTTAGGAAAATACAGCAATACGTTGTGAATCAAATCTCATCAATGCAAAGAACAGGGAAATGCTTCTTTTATGATAACTGAAGGTAATTAGAGACTACAAATTCTTTAAAATATGGTAAAGGCTTAAAATTAATCCTTTATTTCAACATGTTTTATTCATCATACCAAAATACGAAGCTTTTAATTAAAAAAATCATATATGAAATTGCACATTTCCTTAAAAGAAAATTCATTTCTAGAATTATTTTATCTCACTCTTTATTCAATAGGTCTGGAATGTCTGAGAAAAAGAAATGTATTCTAGACAGCAAAGATTCCATTTTCCCTTTATCCTCTTTCACC